>NC_134356.1:333546471-333833513 GCF_048569485.1 Anomaloglossus baeobatrachus | reverse complement strand
CAGAGGCAGAAGACGGCCATAGGGCAGGTGTTTGGGCGTCTTGTTCCTGGCACATGAGGGGCAGGCAGAGACAAAAGCAGCGACGTCCGTGCGAAGGGATGGCCACCAGTAGTGACGTACAATCGCACCCCATGTTCTCTTCTGGCCTGCATGACCGGCTGTTTTTGAGGCATGACCCCAGTGTAACACTTTTTGCCTGTCAGTCTCAGAGACATAGGTCTTCCCGGGCGGTATCTGGGCCAGGGTGACAGGAGCCACCGGAATAATCTTGCTAGGAGAGATGATAGGTTGGGTAGTCTCTTCCTCCTGCTCCATGGGCATGAGAGACCTAGACAAGGCATCAGCGCGTACATTCTTGTCCGCGGGTCTGAAATGGAGCTGGAAATCAAATCTGGCAAAGAATAAGGACCACCTGGCTTGCCGTGGGTTCAGTCGCTGAGCGGACCGCAGGTATTCCAGGTTCTTATGGTCCGTGTAGATAATCACGGGGTATACTGCTCCTTCCAAGAGGTAGCGCCACTCCTCCAGAGCCAGTTTGACCGCCAATAGTTCTCGGTCACCGATGGTGTAATTACATTCAGGCGCTGAGAAGCTCTTGGAGAAGAAGCCGCAAGTCACCATCTTACCGGAGGAGGACTTCTGCATGAGCACTGCTCCGGCTCCCGAGGAGGAGGCATCCACCTCCAAGGTGAACTGGCGGTTTAATTCCGGTCGGTGGAGTACAGGAGAGGAGGCAAATGCTCGCTTCAGAGAGCAAAACGCGGCGTCGGCCGCAGGTGACCAGTCCTTTGGATTAGCCTCCTTTTTGGTCAAAGCGGAGAGAGGAGCAGTCAGGGCAGAGAAGTGAGGGATAAACTGGCGGTAGTAGTTGGCGAATCCCAGGAAGCGTTGGATTGCCTTCAGTCCAGAAGGAGGAGGCCAGTTGAGAATGGCGGAGACCTTCTTGGGATCCATCTGCAGTCCAGTGTCAGAGATGATGTACCCCAGAAAGGGGAGAGAAGACTGCTCAAAGACACACTTCTCATATTTGGCGTAGAGACGATTCTCTCTCAGTCTTTGTAGAACCAGCTGTACGTTCTCTCTGTGGGTCTGGAGGTCCGGAGAGAAGACAAGGATGTCATCCAGATAAACTACTACACAGACGTAGAGGAGGTCCCGGAAAATGTCGTTCACCAATTCTTGGAAGACGGCAGGAGCGTTACACAGGCCGAAGGGCATCACGCAGTACTCATAGTGCCCATCGCGAGTATTAAACGCAGTCTTCCATTCGTCCCCAGAGCGAATACGAACTAGGTTGTAGGCACCCCGAAGATCCAGTTTGGTGAACACACGGGCTCCTCTGAGCCGGTCGAACAATTCGGGGATGAGCGGCAGAGGGTACTTGTTTTTTACGGTGATCTGATTCAAACCCCGGTAGTCAATGCATGGGCGTAGGTCACCCTCTTTCTTCTTAACGAAGAAGAAGCCTGCTCCCGCAGGAGAGGAGGATCTCCGGATGAATCCCCTTGCCAGGCTCTCTGTGATGTAGGTAGACATGGCTCTGGTTTCGGCTGGAGACAACGGATATATCCGTCCTCGAGGTGGTGTTGTTCCGGGGAGCAGGTCGATGGCGCAATCGTAGGGACGGTGTGGCGGAAGTACTTCAGACTCCTTTTTGTCAAAAACGTCTGCGAAGGACCAATAGGCCGAGGGCAGTTCCGGTAGGTTCTCTGGAACCGGAGGTCGTCGGATGGGTTGTATGGACTTCAGACACTTCTCATGACAGGCAGAGCCCCATCGGGTGATTTCGCCAGTGCCCCAGCTGACTGATGGTTCGTGTGTCCACAACCAGGGAAGTCCCAGCAGGATTTGATGGGACATGTGTGGGAGGACGTAGAGCGCGATGTTCTCGGTGTGCAGGGCACCGATACGCAGTTCAAGCGGCTTGGTGACCCAGGAGATGGTGTCAGAGAGGGGTCTCCCATCCACAGAGGCTATCACGAGGGGTTTGTCAAGTGGAGTAACAGGCAGCTGGTACTTGTCCACCGTGGCTTGCTGGATGAAGTTGCCTGCTGCCCCGGAATCGAGGTATGCCTCAGCCGTGAAACGCGTCTCTCCCGTTGTTACTTGCACAGTCCACGTAACCGGGTCTGAGAGAGTCCCAGCACCTAGGGTGGCCTCTCCTACCAACCCTAGGCTTTGGAGTTTCCCGGCCTTTCCGGACAGGAGCGTAGGAGGTGAGTGCCCTCTCCGCAGTAAAAGCAGAGACCCTTGGCGAGTCGCTCTGCTCGACGTTGTTCAGACTGCCGTACTCGGTCGATCTGCATGGGCTCGTGGACGGGAATCCCAGCTGATGATGACTGAGGTGTGGAGGGTTTCTGTGGAGGAGAAGAATGCCGTACCGGACGTCTCTCACGAGACAGCTCCTTGGAGCGCTCCTGAAAACGAATGTCCACTCGAGTTGCTAGGGCAATCAGGGCATCTAGGGTGGAGGGCACGTCACGACCCGCCAACTCATCTTTGATGCGACTCGAGAGTCCTTCCCAGAAGGCGGCTGTTAGGGCCTCATTATTCCACCCGAGTTCTGAAGCCAACGTGCGGAAACGGATGGCGTATTGGCCCACCGTCAGTGTTCCTTGACGTAAGCGGAGAAGGGATGAAGCAGACGCAGAGGCGCGTCCCGGCTCGTCAAAGGTGCTGCGGAAGGCCTGCAGGAACTCTTGAAGATCCTTGGTCATAGGGTCCTCCTTCTCCCACAAGGGGTTCATCCACGCCAGTGCCTCGCCCTCTAGGTGGGACATTATGAAGGCGACCTTGGCTTGGTCGGAGGTGAACAAATGTGGCAGCTGCGTGAAATGAAGGGAACATTGGTTTATGAAGCCCCTGCAGGTCTTGGGATCTCCGGCATAACGAGGTGGTGAAGCCAAACGGAGTCGGGAAGCATCCGAAGAGACGGCCACGGGTGCGGGAGCCGTGGATTGACTAGTGGAGGCCCGGGATGCTGAAGGCGTAACTGCCGCTTGTAACGTATTCAGGCGGGCGTCCACGGAAGACATAAAGTTCAGCATGCGGGTCTGGACTTCACGCTGGCGTTGGAGTTCCTCTTGCAAGGCCGCTAGTGCTGCAGCGGGATCCATGGCCTGATCTTACTGTCAGGGCCAGGCGGTCGGGCAGACCCAGGAGGTGGATCCACTGGGCCGAACTCTAAGATGGTGGTAGGAGTCCGGTAGCTGAAGCACTATGGATAGCAGAACAGTCCGTGCACGTGAAGGTAACGGAGAAGTCCCTGGGACCACGGAGTCACAGATGGTAGTCCGGGTGACGTAGCTCAGGTTCGGAAGCCGAGATGATGTCAGGCAGGGTCCGGAACCTTGTGGAGCGAGATGACAGGTCACCGCAGGGATCTGAGATAGTACGGACTGTCAGATGGCAGACGGACAGCGTGCGGGGTTCGGGATTCAGCAGAACCGGATGGCGAGGCAGGATCAGTTCTAGAAGAGAGATACGTGAGTATGGCACGAAGACACAAGGAGACCTGACTCCTAGCTTGGAAAACACGAAGATCAGGCCCCGCCCCCTTGGACAATAAACCCCTTTATACCCTGTACCTGATTAGCCTCATTTCCTGTTAATGGACGCTGGCCCTTTAAGAAAGGGTCAGTGACCGCGCTCGCGCCCTAATGCGCATGCGCGCCGCCCGGGTGCCAGAAGCCAGGGAAGGAGGCTGAGAGGAGGACGCAGGGGAGCCGGCCAGGTCCTGGGAAGCCGTCGGGCGCCGGGATCGGGGACCAGGGGGCCTAGGAAGGACGGACACCGGAGGCTGGAGAGCGGGGAGCGTGGCAGGTGAGCCGGGGAGCGGGGGTGAGGACCCGGGAAGGGGAGCTGAGGACCCGGGGAGCGTGACACATGCGTTATGTGGGCAGGACCACGCAGGCCCTCCATAATCGTATCAACTCGCACAGGCACAATGTAAAAATCGGGTTTATGCTCCATGGCCTATCTAGGCACATGACCATGGTTCATGATAAAAAATTTTGTCTTAAAGTTACTCCTATCGAGCAAATACCCCCACATACCCCCAATCGGAATGAATTATTAAACAAAAAAGAAACATATTGGATTTACAAGTTAAATACCCTTAAACCGGTGGGGTTGAATGAGGTAACCGATCTTTTCCATTAGGGGTCCACTGTTGTTTTGTTTTTATAAATTTTTACCTTTTTATTTTTATTTTTTATACATATATATTATTATTATATATATATATATGTTTTATTTCTTCCCTCCCTGTTTTATACATTCATATATACATATACATTCATATACGCATAAATATTTTACATATAAATAATAATTTTTATTCCTATACGTCAGGGTATTATTTTAATTTTTTGATATACTGTGTTATTGTTATTTGTCCTTTTAAGCTGGTTCCTCTTACCAGTATTTTAATAGCTCATGATCAGGTCTTACCTCATATTTTAATATGGTACCATTTTTATGATTATATATAAATAATGTTTGACAGTTATCTATTTTTGATTTTTATTTTTATGTCCTGCTAGTATCCATGTTGTTCGTGTTATGTTAATTTACTACAAAAATTATATACTATATATTAACTCCCTTGTAATGTTCCCTATAATTACTGTCCCCTTTCTTTCACTCTTTGTAATTAGATGTGCAATTCTGGCTCTTGGCACATGTTTATATTTTTCCCTCACTACCTCACACTCGTTCCGATGTGTAGTAACAATTCCCGTGCATATTCAGCACGGCAATCCTTTTTCACCCTCCCCGCATGCGCATTAGTGTTTTTTCCCACGCTTTGAACTTTCTCGACCCCGCACATCTACCCGGCTTCTTATCTTTCCTCCCGCATGCGCATTAGTTCCGTTCCCACGGTCTTGAACTTTCACGACCTCACTCTAGCTGAGAATTGCAGTTTCTGCCCCCCGCACTCCATATAGTGTGTTTTATAGCACCCACACCAAATTTTTTTTGAAGCAGGAGCTGGTTTCCTATATGCACTGCTGTTTGCTCTATGTGGCCTAATGGTCCGATCCTCTGTCACATTCCCTGCACATATTGACCCGATGTCTTGCGGGTTCTATTCTGATTCACCGTTTGGCTTACTCTTTTACAACCACTATTCCCTTATATATATATATTTTTTTTATCGATGGTCACAAATACACGGGACTCACTTTTTTCTTTTTTCTTTTATTCAACTGGAAGTTTGATGATAATTTTATTTAGACATGTTTATGATAAAGAAAAGCGGCTTTTGCATTGAAATCATGTCACTACGTCATTCAATGAATGTATGGAGTTCCCGCCGATTTTTTTCTTTTCTTGTTAAAGTGGGCGTATCTATGACGTCACACCTGAAGGTATATGTTTTTCGGCCCTTTCTTTTACTGCTGATTTTGATGTTGCTTGTGCCTGTATTGTCCTGAGGAAGGGAGCGGATGCTCCTGAAACGCGTAGACCTGAACATGGAATAAAGTCACGTTAAATTCTTCTCCTGCATCAGTGGTCTTTGGCGCGGTGTTTAAACACCCATCTCCTTACTAGAATATAACTTCATCCCAGGGGTGACTGCTGCCGCTGACCCAGTATATATGCCTGCATAGTGGTTGTGACTTTTCACAACTACACTTGGTGAGTAACCTCTGTGAATCATACCCTATTTGTTTGTAGGGTAAGACCCTATTGCGCTCTCTTTCCACAGTGTTTTCACGTTTCGTCTTGGATCTGGCGTGACCAGTTCTTCTGTGTGTGGATCCAGCAGCAGAGGGTCGTCTTTACCTAAGATGGAATACTTCAACAACCGCCTTTCCTCAAGAGAGAAATTAATTCTACAAACAGTAGGTGCACCCGTGGTTCAGAGAACCAACTGGGATCTTGATTTACCCAACATATACTCTGAGGAGGACACTGCATGCATGATAAAACTGTTTCATCGACTGGAGGATTTGTTGAAAGAGGAACTCAGATTTGGGCTGGATGCCAGGTTCCTCATGATCTATATGGAGGAGAAACTGTGCCCGAGGGGCTTAAGAATCAAACATGACTCTCCCTTTCCGTCTGATTTGAACTTCACGGCAGAATGGGATGGCATTCTGTCTAATTGTATGCAGAACATGTTACAATGCTTACACAAGAAAAGAATTACTATTGCGGATGAAGCAACTAATAACATTAATGATTTGTACAAAGAGTTGAACAAATATGATTTACACCCGGAATACAAAATTCACAACTCTGATATTAACACTAAGTTAACCCAATTAGAACAGGATACCATATTCCGCAAATCTAAAAAACTACAACGGGATAGACAGGATATGGTTATTGATAAAAGAGGTTCAGAACCTTCTGACAAGGAAACACAAAGGACTCCCTTTAATCACAGACCCAGACGCAACAGTCAACACAGGAATTTTTTCAATAGTAAATTTCATAGAAAAAAGTCCAATGCGTCCACCGGAAATAATAGCACTGATACTGCTGATGAGGGACAGGCGAAATGCCCTCCCCCCTCTATTCATACGGGTATCCCTCACTCTGAATCCCCCCTGCCGACCCCAATGGATGAGGTGTTCACTGCAATCACCAGTGGGGACCCTATAACCACTCTCAGTCCTAAACAGACTATACCAGCCCTTGCAGACACCGGTTCCACGTCACACTCCGAGAATGCCCACAGAGATTTCACGGAGACTAGGAAGCAATTGGAAGCCCTTAGGTTACAAATAGAGAGGATACGAAAAAATAGAGATCTAGAAATTGAACGAGAAAAAGCTAGAACATCAGCCACTGAAGAAGACACTATTGACAAAGATGTATTGGACTTATTGGATATGTCCATACATGATGAATACATCCCACTACCTCTTGACCAGGGTCCGCTGGAGATGCCCACTTTAATGGTATCCACGGCCACAATTATTGATGACTCTGCAAAGGGCATCGTTACTATTGACAATACCCGTGAGGGGGACAAATGCGTTCCTTTTTTACCGGGGGCCAGGAATACCCAACCCCAGATCATTCATTTTCTCACACCGCGAGTGGGAAAAAGAAAAAACAATACCGAGGAACTAGGGCTGGCCTTAGGGTCCAACAAAAAAGAGAAAAGAGGCCCACAATAGACCCTGTTAATAAGGGCATTTTTAATCTATCCAGCCATACTTTAACAAAAGGAGAATTGGATGTATTGAGTAAGGGACTGTCCTTTTGCCCGGCAAAAAATTCAAATGATTTTGAGGTGTATATTGACCTACAAAAATTTATTAGAAAATTGACTCTCACCCGTCATTTTCAAGTCAATAAATATAACCTGCAGGTGACTGTTCCACCTGTGGATGATTTCTTCCATACTGATTGTAAGGTGAAATCTAATTTCTATCCCCTTCAGAGTAAGGGACACCATTTAAAAACGTATTACGATTTAGTCCTTGAAGATCTTAAAAAACTCGCCTTAAATAAAGCACCTTTTAAGTCCAATTTGAATAAAGAGGAGAGGGCGGCTCTCCTAGGATTAAAAAACAACCCTTCCTTAATCATCAGAAATGCAGATAAGGGGGGAGGTATAGTTATACAAAACAAAGAGACATATCTATTTGAGGCAATGAGGAATCTTTCGAATCCTGCTCATTATGAAGTGGTGGAGATGGCTCAGTATAATCTTTCCCTAAAAAAGTATTATACCTTGATAAAAGATGCAACACAGAGAGGGATACTTAACAAAGATGAAACAAAATTCCTGGAGGTAAAAAATCCAAAGTTAGCATTTTATTACCATCTACCCAAAATTCATAAATCTCTCCATAACCCTCCAGGGAGACCTATTATTTCTGGTATTGGTTCACTAACCGAGAACCTAGCGGCTTATATAGACCAAATAATGGGTATACATGTGGTTAGGTTAAAAAGTTTTTTACGTGATTCTACCCACCTCATTAACATTATTAAGGACATTGAATGGAAGGAGTCCTTCCGGTTTGTTTCATTGGATATTGCGTCATTATACACAAATATATTACATGATCTGGGCCTCGAGGTATTTCAGCAATTCCTGGAGGTGGATGACCGTCTACCAGAGGCGCAAAAAAACTTTATTGTGGAGGGCATGGAGTTTATTTTGGCGAACAATTTTTTTACTTTCCAGGATGTACTGTATCGCCAACGACGTGGGGTGGCGATGGGTTCGAAGGTGGCACCCACGTTTGCTAATCTGTTCATGGGATTATTTGAGCTGCAATATATATACTCCTCTAAATTCTTTAAACATATTATCATCTATAAAAGGTACATTGATGATTTATTTATTATTTGGGATGACTCAGAAAATAGCTTAACCCCTTTCCTGGAACATATAAAGAATAATAATTGGGGACTTACGTTTTCACCTTCAGTGGATAAAAAAACTATAGATTTTCTGGACCTCACCATTAAGCATGAGGAGGGCACCATTGTGACCAAAACGTTCTTCAAAAAGGTGGACAGCAATGGATATATTGATTTCACTAGTGATCACTATTGTAAATGGCTGTCAAATGTGCCCAGAAATCAATATCAGAGGATACGTAGGAATTGCACCCTGAATAAAGATTTCATTGAACAGGCAGGGGTCCTAAAGGACAGATTTTTAAACAAAAAATATCCACATTCGGTGATTAAGAGAGCCTATAAAGAGAATTTAAAGTCCCAACAGGTGGAATTAATTAAAGGGAAAAAGAATGATCCCATGACAAAAAATAATACTAAGAATGAGCCCAATTTTTCTTTAAATTTTCTGACCACTTACAGTAGGGATAATGTGGCCATAAAAAATGTCATCCAAAGACATTGGAGCATTCTTCTCAATGATCCCTTTCTGAGGGATGTCCTCCCTAAAAAACCTGGCATTACGTTCAGGAGGGCATCCAGTCTAAAAAACCAGTTAGCCCCTAGCAGACTGAGGACCTTTTCACCCGCACCGTTAATTAATAAACCTGTTGGAGTTTTTAAATGTGGCACAAAAAATTGTCTTTGTTGTAGATCTATACAGCATAGAAGGGAGTCTTTTGGTTTGTCTCCAGGAGGCACTGAGTTTACTATTAAGAGTCACCTTACCTGTCAGTCTGAATTTGTTGTCTACCTTATCGAGTGTGACTGTGACATGCGTTATGTGGGCAGGACCACGCAGGCCCTCCATAATCGTATCAACTCGCACAGGCACAATGTAAAAATCGGGTTTATGCTCCATGGCCTATCTAGGCACATGACCATGGTTCATGATAAAAAATTTTGTCTTAAAGTTACTCCTATCGAGCAAATACCCCCACATACCCCCAATCGGAATGAATTATTAAACAAAAAAGAAACATATTGGATTTACAAGTTAAATACCCTTAAACCGGTGGGGTTGAATGAGGTAACCGATCTTTTCCATTAGGGGTCCACTGTTGTTTTGTTTTTATAAATTTTTACCTTTTTATTTTTATTTTTTATACATATATATTATTATTATATATATATATATATGTTTTATTTCTTCCCTCCCTGTTTTATACATTCATATATACATATACATTCATATACGCATAAATATTTTACATATAAATAATAATTTTTATTCCTATACGTCAGGGTATTATTTTAATTTTTTTATATACTGTGTTATTGTTATTTGTCCTTTTAAGCTGGTTCCTCTTACCAGTATTTTAATAGCTCATGATCAGGTCTTACCTCATATTTTAATATGGTACCATTTTTATGATTATATATAAATAATGTTTGACAGTTATCTATTTTTGATTTTTATTTTTATGTCCTGCTAGTATCCATGTTGTTCGTGTTATGTTAATTTACTACAAAAATTGTATACTATATATTAACTCCCTTGTAATGTTCCCTATAATTACTGTCCCCTTTCTTTCACTCTTTGTAATTAGATGTGCAATTCTGGCTCTTGGCACATGTTTATATTTTTCCCTCACTACCTCACACTCGTTCCGATGTGTAGTAACAATTCCCGTGCATATTCAGCACGGCAATCCTTTTTCACCCTCCCCGCATGCGCATTAGTGTTTTTTCCCACGCTTTGAACTTTCTCGACCCCGCACATCTACCCGGCTTCTTATCTTTCCTCCCGCATGCGCATTAGTTCCGTTCCCACGGTCTTGAACTTTCACGACCTCACTCTAGCTGAGAATTGCAGTTTCTGCCCCCCGCACTCCATATAGTGTGTTTATAGCACCCACACCAAATTTTTTTTGAAGCAGGAGCTGGTTTCCTATATGCACTGCTGTTTGCTCTATGTGGCCTAATGGTCCGATCCTCTGTCACATTCCCTGCACATATTGACCCGATGTCTTGCGGGTTCTATTCTGATTCACCGTTTGGCTTACTCTTTTACAACCACTATTCCCTTATATATATATATTTTTTTTATCGATGGTCACAAATACACGGGACTCACTTTTTTCTTTTTTCTTTTATTCAACTGGAAGTTTGATGATAATTTTATTTAGACATGTTTATGATAAAGAAAAGCGGCTTTTGCATTGAAATCATGTCACTACGTCATTCAATGAATGTATCGAGTTCCCGCCGATTTTTTTCTTTTCTTGTTAAAGTGGGCGTATCTATGACGTCACACCTGAAGGTATATGTTTTTCGGCCCTTTCTTTTACTGCTGATTTTGATGTTGCTTGTGCCTGTATTATCCTGAGGAAGGGAGCGGATGCTCCTGAAACGCGTAGACCTGAACATGGAATAAAGTCACGTTAAATTCATCTCCTGCATCAGTGGTCTTTGGCGCGGTGTTTAAACACCCATCTCCTTACTAGAATATAACTTCATCCCAGGGGTGACTGCTGCCGCTGACCCAGTATATATGCCTGCATAGTGGTTGTGACTTTTCACAACTACACTTGGTGAGTAACCTCTGTGAATCATACCCTATTTGTTTGTAGGGTAAGACCCTATTGTGCTCTCTTTCCACAGTGTTTTCACATTTATAACTGTCTTTGACAGATGTGTTAGTCCATAGGTTACCTGGGCCATCAATAAGTGCACAGCTTGTGGCAAAGAAAGTTTACAGCCGTTTATACACAGGCCTTCCTCAGTCAGCTGGCTCCCTCTGTATCGCACTCCTTTTCCTGTTTTACCACTTGTTTCTGTAGGGATTTAAGCGCATCAGAAGTGACAGGTGCAACTGAGGTTCTGGTCTGCATTGGTATCAGATTCTGATCTCTCACCTGTTCAATGCTTCCTTGTCAGCTGTATCTGTGCTAGCATCTCCTCTGGCTTAATCAGTGTCAGCTCAGGTGTGAGTTTTAACTTTACTATGCCAGGGTTTATATGCTCTCTGGAAAAATCTGCTGCCTATATACACATTTGGCTATCTTACCCTTTGCCACTCTACACATTTTAGTGATTGAGTGTCTTCATCTCTACCTCCTATGCAGATAGGAGAGGAGGGAGTGGTTTAGCTGTAATTACTTTATGTTGTGTAACCACTGCATATCCAGAGTAGAATCGATGAGTATTTTAGAATCTTGTTCCATCTATAAAAAAACATGTTCACACCCTGCCTTTTCTTGTTGCATCAGATTAATGAAATTTTGAGGTGTATCTTTGTCTGCTATTTCCTCCACTGTTAGAGACTATATTAGTTGACAAATTTCCATCTTTTTTGAATCCAGTATCCAAAGCATAGCTTGATTCAAAATTATGTATCAATTGAATTCCACATTTATGTTATAAGAAAGGCAAATTATGTCTAGATTGTACCTAACTGAGAGCACCATAAATATTGGGTTAATTGTAACATTGTACTCAAGAACTATTTCTGTGGCCTTTTTAACTATGGCTCCATCCACAAAAATGGCTCTGGTACAAGAGATGCACCCCTAGTAACAGCGTTCAGTCTAGCTGAATGATAATACACAGCTCTCTGCTGTATCCAAAGTTAATTTAATCATTGTCGTAGCATCAGTAAAAATTAAAAAATATATATTGCTAACTACTTATGGTCATGCAGTTAAAAAGACAATAGGACCATGCTTCCTGCCACGTGAGTTTGTGGGGGTTGCTTTTTCCTCCCCCTTGCTCTCTCTAGTAAAGCAAAATTTAGTTAACCTCTTTGTTCTTCAAGTTTGAAACTTCTGTTCCTCTCCTTAGCTAATTACAAAAGGTCTTTTAAATCTTCCCTCTTAACATTTAACAAGCCCCTGATTATTGACTCTCTCAGATCATTTTAATTAATTTACAAACAGGCAATATACACTGCTCAAAAAAATTAAAGGGAACACTAAAATACCATTTTGTTGTTCAAGTGTTCCCTTTATTTTTTTAGCAGTATATTTTTATCTTATCTTTCTCTGAGGTATAGGTATGCAATTTAAGATTTTTAGATTGCTCCCTCAATTCTGTCAGATCTAATGCTGCAGAACCAAAAAAAAAAAACCTGATTGATCCCTGAGCCTCCAATCTGTAAATACTCAGTCCCATATCATATCTACTATTTACATATTCTTTTTGACTGTCGCATTTACTACTTTATTAATATGTGCAGTCACGTCTTTCTTTTTTGCATGTACCAATTCGGCAAGGCTTTAAACCTGTACAGTTATATCTGACCTGCATCTGTTGGATGTTTGCATAAAGGAACATACTTTTTATTATTTTAGCAAACCCAGGATCATCACTTGTTCATTTAATAGTCAGTTTTTTTTAAAAGAGCCAGTACTTCATGACTTATTGGAGTTGCTCAGCCCTCACCCTATATGTTTACAGATGTAAGGCTCATGGTATCTTTGTCTCCTCCAGCTACCAGATGACTCTTTATTACAACAGCCATGATAAGAGCATTTGGAAATTGAGCTTAGATTTGATCACTCCACAATTTAAACAAGAATCCCCATCATAGATCCTAAACAAACTATACATGTCCATCATCCCCGTCCATTATAAGGAGAATGTACTAATGGTTCGGTCTATGTCCGTCCAGTCGACTGTCATTACATTCATACAACATGCGATTTCTCCACACACCCCCTACTTAGTAACATTCTTTCAGTGCCCTTTGCCTTCACTATGCTTGTTCTAATGATCAGTCATGTTGCCTGAATACTTTTCTATTTACTGTCTTTCATTGAACTGTATTTTTCCTCATCTACTATTAAGCTAGTTTCCCATACCTGTTTTTCAAGCTTCCAGGTCTGGGAATAGCTTCTTAACACCCTATCATACATAGAAACCCAGGAGATAAACTATAGCACACGCCCTCCTGTTGAGTTGATCATTTTCAACAGCCAACTAGAGGCAGCAATACTAAAAATCCTCCAAATATAATACCATACTAGTATAAGCTTTTTACCTTATGCTGCAGCTTTTTGCATTACTTTTTCAGGAGAGTCCATTCACACTCAAGATCCGTAAGATAGAATATGCAGCAGGCTTCTGTTCAGGCACCATTTTCTGGGAGTGAATTACACTCCTTCTATGCCATTTGGGCTCCAAATTACTAAGCTTTGTTTTACAATAGAGCACAGCCTTCTACAGTATGGTGTACTTAGAGACTTTGTCTTTATTAGCACATGTAACCAATTTTAATAGGGTCTCTGACAAAGGACAAAGTCCCTCTGAACTATGCACCAAGAGGAACATTAAGAGCATGAATAGAAATGTGATACCACCCAGCCCATCACCAGCCAATCCTGGATTATCATGACATCATGTTATATGACGTGTAATTGTTTGATTGCTTGTACTATATATGGAAAACATCAGTATTACAATTGGATAAAAGGTATCTACTTGCCACACGCCTATAATAAATTGTGATGCCATAAACGTCAATTAGAACACACATAACATCTAGATAGTGTGTCGCTCCAGGGACATCGATCCAGCTTCAGGGATGCCACAGAATCTTATTCTGTATACAGCAAACAGGTATGTCAGATTTTGTATGTTTCGTGACGCCACTCACGGCTTGCGGTCAGGGATATGGATGACCACCACTCCAGATTTTATGAGTGTCTGGGGCTGATGGGGTCTGCAGTCAGATGGTGTGGCCTCCTGTGAGTGAGGCAGGCCCCAGGAGCTAAGGTGTGTAAGGTAGCAGGTCCCGGAATAATACAAGTGGAGTCCAAAAGTCATTTAACTGATTTTTACTCACACAGATGTTATGGTGAGCTGACCCGGGCGTTGCTGTGAGTAACCAGGTAGGACCAGGGGCTCCTTTGGGCCAGTCTGAGGGTGACCAGTTAGCTCACCTTCCTAGCACTTCTGTGTTCGGATAACTCCCTGATATGAAGTACCATGGGGGTCTATCCAGGGAGGGGCAACTGCATTTTCTCCCCTTTTTGGACCATTTGCTGGCAGCATGGACCAGGTGAGATGGCTTCAAGCTCGGTTTCCTTATGGGTCCCTGCATTGCTGCTGAGGCTCGGACTCTGTGTGGTTGGTGAGGTACTTGTAGTTCCCCTCACCGGCAGGTTTAAAAGATAGTTAAACTTGAGTCTGCTCTAGGGACCTGTCCCCGTACGTGCCTAGTCACCAGGAGCACCTCTTTCTCTGACTACTCGGTGACCGTTCTCCCCCACCAACTGTCACTACACTGCGCAGGGTCTGACTAGTGTGAGCGCGCGTGTCTGTCTAGCAATCGCCGCGCTCCACTACCAGACTGGCTCTCCTCGTTTCCCTGACAATCTCTGCACTTTAGCTCTCAGTTCCTCCGCTGCACCCATTGATAAGAATTGTAAGCTAGCCTCCCTCTGGAGACTACCCAAAGGTCCCATCTAATGGTGTGGGAGAACTGGTTGCTATGTGTCTGTGCGTACACACCTCATTCTGGCCTTTAGCAAGAATAATTGAAATACAATATCCAAATGCATAATATATTTCAAATATTGCACACTGCAGACATGAATACAAAAGAGTAAAAATTCGAAAGAAGAGATGGATAGTTTATGAGGCTGAAGAAATATACTGCCAGAAAGAAAAAGCATAAAGTGAATAATAAATAAAATAAATGAAACAACAAAAACATAAATTGAGTTAAAAAAAAGATGACAGATGTCTGGAAGAAGGATACAAAACCAGTCTAGCTCCAGTCATTGCTGTTAGAAGCAGATGCTGGCTGTAAAAACCAGCTCGTATCTACCTCATGTTGATCTGGCTTAGCTCCTGAGTCTCTGTGATGCCCCTGGACTATCAGGTCGCCACAGGGTACTGCACAAGCTGCCCCTCTGTGCAGTATTCCGCCTCCCTCTTGGTTCTGTGTCCCTACTTAAGTGGTGTTGCCTCCAACAGCAAATCAAATCCTAGAGACACCCTGCACCACACCCACCTGATGCACCAGTGGACGGCTTGAGTGGAATAGAGTCGCCCATCTGGGGGGTCAGGGAGAGGAGGTGAGGAGTGTAGAAAGTAGAGTATGGCTGTGAGTGGAGAAGGAGTTGGAAGTAGCCCTCGAGCTGAGAGGAGCTCAGAGGAAGTCGGGAGTAGTGACTCCTGAAGTAACTGCCTAGGTTGCAGATGGTGGTCTGGGCCTAGAGGAGTTGGACCCCCAGTCGCAGGGGATTGTGGCAAGGTGCTTGGACCTGTTGAGGAGAACGGCTGGCAGCCTAGCCCTATCACCGGTATGGGACCGAAGGCACGACGGGGTACACGGACACTGGGTCTGGGAGTAGCTTCAGGCAACCCGACAATTCAACTGAGGAGAACGAAGCCTTTACGATACATTTCCACCCACTCCAGAATCGGGGCATTAGCGCAACAAGGGGGATAGGACTTTCCAACCAAAACGGTCCAGAAAATTCCAACTAAAGCCCTAAGAGCAAACTACATAGTAGGGAGCAGGGCCCTGCTAGTTCCATGCCACTGGGCCATCAAGTTGAAGTCAAACTAAGTGCCAGGAGGTAGGTCACGGATCACCAGGCAGCACCACTTGGGGACGGGACCCGGACGAGCTCCTCTCAGCGGCAGTGGTACTTAGAGACTTAGTTTACCCAGTTGTCAGTGCCTGCCTATGAACTGAGTGAGTAAGAGAGTGACCCCTGCATCTCCACGGCACACCCTCACAGAGTCCCGGGGCACCCCTACCTGTGGAGGGTTACAACACCTTGCTGCCCCCGCTCCATAACCCCCGGGTAGTCCCAACGGCAGTGGGGGTAATCCAAATTACCACACACCATGGGTGGCGTCACGAACTATAACTCCCCTGTAAATACCCTCTTTTCATTCGAGTGGCCGCATGACCCCCGGGTCCAGAGACCCTCGAGCCACAGCGAACCCGGATCCGAGCACCTCCGCTGCTTTCACGGAGGCGGTACATCTCACTTAAATCTGTTCTATTATACAATAGTTCTTCATGAGGTAGAAGGGATAAGTACTGAGTGACTTTTTTGTTTTTGTGATGTTTACCTTCCCTTCTTCTAAGATCCATAGCTTTATTTATATTTTGTATGAGGTCATTGTTTTTGAGAGGACATGTAGTACTTTTGAATGACACTGTTTATTGCTGACTATCAATTTGTCGGTGACCCCATACACATAAGAAAGTCATTAGACTACTTACTCTTAATTACCAGCTACAATTGTCATCTGCACTGTGTGGAGTGGACTGAGCTCCTAATCCCTCTCCATATAGTAATTTTGCAAAGCTGTCATTCATGTAAGGTATGATAATATAAACATGTAAGTGGGGTCTCATAGACCCTCCCCATTACTAATCTAAGCCTTAGTGGCAGCTGTGAGCTCTCATTAACCACTTATATTACCCCAATTGCCGCTGCACCAGGGAAAATCAGGATGAGCCAGGTAAAGTTTCGGGATTGTCACATTTAATGGATGCAACAATTCTGGGCAGCTGCAGGCTGCTATTGTTTGGCTGGGGCCCAATAACCATAAGTCTCCCCAGTCTGAAAATACCACCCCCTAGCTATCAGCTTTATCATGGCTGGGTATCAAAATTGGGGGGACCACACGCTGTGTTAAAAAATAATTTAAAAAAAACTGCAAGTGGTTCCTTTTATTTTGATACACAGTCAAGATAAGCACATTGTTGGTGACTGCAGTCTGTATCCGTATGCTTTATCTGTGCTGGCTATCACAATACTTTTTGTTTATTTATTTGTTTATTTTTACACCACTATAGAGACACGAGTCCCACACGCTGTCACAAAAGGTGGGGTACAGTCTGACTGCAACCAGAAACAGTGACTGCTGGTGGGTAGGGGAAGCAGTGAATATGTATGTGGGTAATGAGTGGCCCCTGAAGTAGTGTTACCACCAAGCAGGAGAATCGGAAAGTATAAAGTGCCTGCTCTAATCCCCCCAGCCCTTTATACCAACATTTTAAAGCACATTATTCGGGTCCCCATAGACTTATATGGGGAATGGCACCTGGCCAGATATCCGTAATTAATTCTGGTTCTAAGCCGTTTTGTGTAGAAAAATCTGGTTGGACTTGCCGATTCCGGATATTTGAGGATTTGCACATCACTAGTGATGGTAAAAATTTAAATTCCCATTAAAGTCAATGTCATAGGAAATAATATATTTTACATGAACATTAATTAAAGGGATGTCCAAATCCTAGTACCTTGTGTTTAATATTTAAAGAAAACTTGTCAACAGTTTCAATATATCTTTGTTCCATATTAGCAGCATGGCCTGTTTTATTCTAAAATGCTGTGGGACTATATGTCTCAGCTAACTTGTAAAATGCCATTCCTGGCAAGCTGCTTCCCAACCCACTCCAGTTGATTGACAGGTCTCTTCCAATGTCTGCAAAATCATGCAGCATGAGGCAGGAAGAAGCTGGCTAGGAGCTATGTGTCTTCACTAACTAGTCAAATGCAGTCCATGGCCATGCTGATTTTTAAAGTCTTACTACTCTGAAATATTGCTGCATGCCTGGCTGCAATCACAAAATAGTGTCCGAGTCTTGCTGCCCAGAATGAGGCCAGCATGTTTCTGATGACAGCATTTCTCTTATTAGAACTAAAAGTGAGCAGATAAGGCAGAATAAAGTTTTGCCTTTTCATTTGCTTTTTTGTAGAGAAATAATTTTCCATTAATATATTATCCTTTATGATGCACGGGGGTCAGTCTAGATAATAAGCATAAGATATTAAAAAAAATCCTTATTCCACCTTAAGGCTCACCTCTCCAACTCCTCTCCCCCTCCTTGTTGCTTGTCCGATCCCTGTTGCATCTTCTGTCCGCTGTCGCTGGGAGGGTTCTGCACAAGCATGTGAAAAGTCACCATTTCATAATGTCATGGGCACTTTGACTGTGCAGGTGCATGCGCAGAAACATCCTCAGCATGGCAGGCACAAAGACTTCAGTGCTTATGACGGCAATCAATAGATGCAATGGGGATTGGATAGTTGATGGTGTGAAACAGATGGGCCAGAGAGGTAAGAGGTAAGTATAAGGATTTTTTTTAAAAAAAAAATGTTTTAACCTTTTGATTATTCTTTACAGTAAAGAAAAATTGTGGCCAGATGTGAATTGTGAAAAATCCTCTTATTGGTGAATGCAGATGTTTGTAAAAGTTGAGTAGAATTCAATGCCACTCAAATATATTTGCTTATCTCTAATTAGCACCATACCATAAGTGTTGTTTTATTTTTTTTTTCCTTATTGAACTACCCAATAGGGATTTAGGTTGTTCGCTTGTCTACCTGGATGACACAATTTATTTCTTCTATGCTCCAACAGTCTGTTGAGAGAATAAAATCGCAGATAAATTCAGAAAGCCTGAAATTGCTTCTGGACACAAGTTCCTCTGTTTCAATATTAAGACAAGTATGAAATTCAAACATTCAGCACTTTAACCTCCACAACCTTTTCTAAAGTTGTAGAGAGAGCAGATTAACTAGAAACACTATTTTAGTTTCCAAAAAAGTACGTACTTCTTTGAAGTACATTTATTTAATTTATGCATTGGGACTTATTAATAAAATAGTCTGGAGTTTAAAAAAACATGCTTTGGAAAATGTAGGTGAATTCTGCCTGTTTAAATTTTTATAGATTTATACAAAATGAAGTTTAAGGAAACAGCATTCAAAGAAAAGTATCAAGAAATATATGTATCTACTAGAGAAGATCGAATATTTTGAAATTCAAACTTGCCAAGTTTGGCGATTCACCGGTACTCCAATTGTCCTGCAAATATGTGTATAAATACTTTTAATACACGTAGGACTGTATCTAACCTATTTAGATCCCTCAAACTCACTCTTTCTAATGTAAAAGTGACAGCATACAATTGTATAGTAACCTGATAGAATCTAACAACTTATTTAACAACACTGGGCACTGACAGACTTTTTAGCACAAATCATTAATACGGGCATTGTACAAGTAAGTCTTAGTGAAAAGGTTTCTTAGGATTAGGAAGCGCAAAATTCATTAAGAGGCATGTGCCTCCTTGCAGGACTGGAGAAACCTTTCTGGATTAAAAAACAGTGTGACGTCACTATTAATGAATTTGATGGGCAGGCTTTGCTACTCTCTATCCCACTTTGGCTCCTCCCCATCATTTGGTAGAGCTGCCCAAAAACTGGAGTGAAAATGCTAAAAGTCACAAAACGTTTGCGCAACTCCATGTTGCACAAAAATGTAGTGAATTTTCAAAGTATTTTATTTTTTTACTCAAGTTTTCAGACATTTTGGTGAATAAAGGCCTTAGTCATTAGGCAGACTGTTCTGCACAAAACACTAAGTGAAACTGATGGTGTCACTGTTAGAAGTAAAATCCTCCTTATGTGACTGGGATGAGTGATATTCCATAACACCCTTTTTTTTCCTCACATATATGTTTGCCAAAGGCAAAAAAAGGGATCACCACTGCCTCAGATAGCTGGTGTAAATGGTAGTGAAATCATACTGTATATTGGAGGGATGTGGTGGACATTATACTTCATGGGATAGCTGTGATTGATGAGAAAATAGTGTATGTGGGTGCAGCTTGTTGATACAGAAAGATAAAAAGATGTGGTGTAATAACTAGTTATGTAAAGCTGACAGGGTTGTAAACAAAGTGTCTTGCAGAAGGAATCAAATGACAATAATTGAAAAAGGTGCAAGGTAAACACATAATGACATAGAAATAAGTTAAGATAACTTTATTAACAAGTAAATGACAAAACAAAAAATACAGATCCTGTGGAAAAAAAGCTATCTGGTTGAAGTAACAATTTTGTGATAAAAATGTATTTTTTTAACTTTCACGGCTCAACGTTATAAACTTTGAAGCCCTTGGGGTGCAAAGTGCTCACCAAACATCTAGATAAATTCCTTGAGGCGTCTAGTTTCCAAAATACGGTCACTTGTGGGGGAGCTCCATTGTTTAGGCACCTCAGGTGGTCTCCAAATGCGACATGGGGTCCGATAATGATTCCAGCTAATTTTGCTCTCAAAAAGTCAAATGGCGCTCCTTCCTTTCGAGTCCTGCCATGTGACCAAACAGTTGATTTCCACCACATATGAGGTATCAGCATACTCAGGAGAAATTATACAGCATTTTTTCCTGATACGCTTGTGAAAATGCAAAATTTTATGGCTAAAGTAACAATTTTGTGGGAAAAAAGTAAAATCTTCATTTTTTCCTTCCACATTGCTTTGGTTCCTGTAAAGCACTTAAAGGGTTAATAAACTTCTTGGATGTTGTTTTTAGCAGTCTGAGGTATGCAGTTTTTAGAATAGTGTCACGTTTGGGTATTTTCTGTCACCTAGGCCTCTCAAAGTCACTTCAAATGTGATGTGGCCTCTAAAAAAATTGTTTTGTAAATATTGTTGGAAAAATGAGAAATTTCTGATAAGCTTTGAACCCTTCTAACTTCGTAACCCCAAAAAAAGTATGTTTCAAAAATCGCCCTGACGTAAAGTAGATATGTGGGAAATGTTATTTAGTAACTATTTTGTGTAATATGAATCTCAAATTTATTGGCATAAAATTTAAAAGTTTAAAAATTGTTACATTTTTGCTAAATTTCTGATATTTTCAAAAATAAATGCAAAAAAAAGTCGCCCTAAATGTACCTTTATCATGAAGTACAAAATGTCATGGAAAAACAATGTCAGAATCACCGGGATCCGCTGAAGCGTTCCAGAGTTATAACTTGTCAAAATGACACGGCTCAGAATTGCAAAAATGTCCTGGTCATTAAGGTGAAAACAGGCTAGGGGGTGAAGGGGTTAATGCTAATGTCAGAATTTTTTTAAGGAATCAATAATTTTTATTCTTCAATATATTTGAAATAATTACTCCACTGGATCCATGATTTTTTCTCTTTGCTACCTAAGAACTTATAAATCCAATGTAATAAGCAAAAGTAGTGCTTTTAATTGAGTACATTTTGTGTTGGTATAAAGTAAATGGACATTCATTTAAAGAGGTTGTCCCCTACTTTTACATTGATGGCCAATCCTTAGGATTGGTCATTAATGTCTAATCGGCAGGGATCTGACACCTTGTACCCCCACCGATCAGCTGCTCTTGGCCCCGGCAGTGGCAGTAGGAAGCCGGAAATGCTCAGTTCTGGAGCTGCTCCATCTTCTGATAGTGGTTGTGACCAGGTACTGCACATCCGCCTCCTATTGATTAGAAGGAGTGGTGGATGTGCAGTACCTGGCTGTGGTCACTATCAGAAGATGGCGCAGCTCCAGAACTGAGAATTTCCAGCTGTCTGCTGCTGCCGTGGATGCCATGAACAGCGCATCGGCGGAGTGTCGGACCACGGCCGATCAGACATTGATGACCTATCTTACGGATAGGCCATCAATGTAAAAGTAGTGGACAACTACTTTAATGAATATAGCAGAGCAAAAGTAGAGGTAGAAACGGTCTACGTGGCACATGCAAATAAGCACCCTTGGATAAGCGCCCTTGGATAAAGTCTCGGCGAAACGCGTCAGGCTGTTCTGTGGCAAGATGCAGCACGTGACCATTTTGGATGTTCTGTATATCTGCATGAGACTTATATGTATGTAATGCGGTGTGTCGAGACTCTCATTTATTATAATTTTTGTCCATACCTTTCTTGAAGGTTAGTTATGGCATAACCTACTAGTATTTATCTTTGATTCCTGACATCCCCTATTACATCATTGAATGTCCTGCTTTCTTACAGTCAATGCTGTGTTACTTCTGTTATCATTATTATAGACATGCTGTCATGTTTCCATCTACCATCTACCTGCTTTGCAGAGTGCTCATTCACATGGATCAACTTTATTAATATTTTGTAAACTCATATGTGGCATGTAAAATTTGTGCATTAGGGCTAATCAGATGATACTTTATGGATCTATTTGATGTGTCAATTTTTGACAGGTAATATATATTCTGTTTATTCCCTATGTGAGAATAATTTTTGTTTACCATTGTTAGCCACTGAGAGATTCTTTATAATTATACCCCACATGAAGTTGTTCCTCTTCAAGTCATCTTCTTACTGTGAATAAATTTTAATCTTGTGTATTTTTTATACTTATCAATAAAGATTTTTCAAAATAGCATGTTGTAGTTCTTTATAGGTTTTTATTTGGTTCACTGTGAACTACACTTCTAAGGGGATAACATAGGCTCTTTTAGAGTGGTGATCAATTTTTCAGGTTTAACATCTACATTTGGTGCACATAAATTTTACTAATTTATATTAAAATGCCATGGATTTTGCCTCGTGTTACTGTCAAAGCAAAAACCTCTGAAATTAAAATGCATACTGTATTTGAACCTCAGTGAGTTCTGCCTGTATTTTAATATTACAAATGAAATGAGCAAAAAGAGGCAAGGTTAAAATTAGTAAGCAGAATCTCATGGCAAATTGACACTGAATGGATAAATTATCCAGGGAAATGAATATCTTGAAATTCAAATTTGACAGCTTTGCTGAATGTTTCCACCAAAAATTCAATTAATTCATGACAAATCACAAATACTTCAAAGTCCCTTTGGACCTGCTATACAGAAAAGCTTAGTGCAAGTGTAAAGTTTGTAGTCCATTTGAGTTGAAAGAATTAGTTGTTAAAACATTAAAAATAGAACAAAATGGTTAGCTTACCCCAATAATGATGTGCTCCTCAGGATATTCTGTGGGAAGCCGCATAGAAATAATTGAAGTAACTGCGTCGAAACTTGAAAATAGCAGGCAAAATATCCAGCAAAAATCCAGATTGTATCATAAAATTGTATCAATCAAAAACATAAAAAAATCTTCTAAGCAATGTATCACAATACAAGCCATATAAGAAACTGTTTGAGAACCTACTGTACATGTGTCGACCAAGAGGTCTTGTTCATGGTTATAATGCTGAGTGTGACTCATTCTCCTATATATCTGAAATTCCAAGTCATTACAAAGCCCCTGTGGAATCACCTGTGTAAAAGGTTACACCTATGTAGGGTCATGACAGAAAAAAAGATATTTCTAAAAACTACAAACAATTAAAACCATAGACAAATTAAACTTCAAACATTAAAGATAATGCATATTTTGAAAATTTCCCACTATCAAGAAGTATAAGTTAATGCTATGGTTATTGGAATAAATAAACACAAGTTATGAACAGAAAAATATGGAACATTTAAAAATTAGTAGGGATGATCGAATACCTCAAATATTCGGCTTCGCGAATATTTTCCGAATAGGTCACTGGTATATGAATATTCGATGCGCAATGTAAGTCTATGGGAAGCCCGAATAGTTCCAAATAGTTGTTATCTAGGTTTCTCATAGACTTACATTGTGCATCGAATATTCGCGAATAGTTGAATAGCGGCGACCTATTCGGAAAATATTCGCAAAGTCGAATAATTGAGGTAATCGATCATCCGTAGTAATTAGTACTGCAAAATCATATCATGTATGTGGTTCATACCCTTAGGAACTCTTGTATCCAATAAGAAGGTCCAGTAGCTTTCTCTATTCAGCAGCCTGAGTTTATGATTGCCGCCTCTAACCTGTCTGTACACTTTTTTTTATACCATAGAATTTGCATGTTTTTAAATCCCCTCCATGCAACCTTGGATACAGTAGATGCAATAACAGCTGAGGGATTTTCAGCATCTGTATACAGCATTCCGTACATTCCACAACATAGATCACAAAATTGCTGTTGCAATTTATGAAACTTCTTATGGTGAATTCTTGCTTACGCACCAATGACTGAGAAATCATGGTTTTATATGCATAATTGCAGTATTTGCAGTGATTAGCTCCACATTGAAAGAAACTATTCGGATTTAACTATGTTATTTTATGGTGCATATGTGGGAGCTCGCTGCTGAAAAAACAAGGTGATAGAATGTTGCCCAAAGTAGACGCCTTTTTAGCTACAAACAAATAAGAAATAACGTTTGGAACTCCATTCTATGTCTGAACTGGGTGCAAAAACCTAAAAAAAATCACTATGGGGAGATAAGGTATGCACACCAGTGACTATGTAAGGGGAATACATGTAATAGCAGAAACTGCTGTGTGAATACTGACATGAAAAATTCAATAGCTATATGTAAAAATGAAATGTGAAAAATGGAACCTGCATTACTGCCATGAATATATGAATAAAGAGAAATTTAGCTACTGAATTGATCAATGCAATAGAGCCCCAACACTACGCCAAAGTATTTCTCTACGTTGGGGTCCCTAACTTGTGTGTGTCCTCTCATGCAGTTAAAAAACTTACCGTGTATGGGAAGCTGAGACCCAGGCTATATATACGATGTGGATTGGCAATAGGTGTGTATGGGGAGGGTTCACAAACGAAAAACTACTAACAAATAAGAAATAACGTTTGGAACTCCATTCTATGTCTGAACTGGGTGCAAAAACCTAAAAAAACATCACTATGGGGAGATAAGGTATGCACACCAGTGACTATTTAAGGGGAATACATGTAATAGCAGAAACTGCTGTGTGAATACTGACATGAAAAATTCAATAGCTATATGTAAGAATGAAATGTGAAAAATGGAACCTGCATTACTGCCATGAATATATGAATAAAGAAAAATTTAGCTACTGAATTGATCAATGCAATAGAGCCCCAACACTACGCCAAAGTATATCTCTACGTTGGGGTCCCTAGCTTGTGTGTGTCCTCTCATGCAGTTAAAAAACTTACCGTGTATGGGAAGCTGAGACCCAGGCTATATATACGATGTGGATTGGCAACATTATTAAACGTTAAAACGTTATTTCTTATTTGTTAGTAGTTTTTCGTTTGTGAACCCTCCCCATACACACCTATTGCCAATCCACATCGTATATATAGCCTGGGTCTCAGCTTCCCATACACGGTAAGTTTTTTAACTGCATGAGAGGACACACACAAGCTAGGGACCCCAACGAAGAGAAATACTTTGGCGTAGTGTTGGGGCTCTATTGCATTGATCAATTCAGTAGCTAAATTTCTCTTTATTCATATATTCATGGCAGTAATGCAGGTTCCATTTTTCACATTTCATTCTTACATATAGCTATTGAATTTTTCATGTCAGTATTCACACAGCAGTTTCTGCTATTACATGTATTCCCCTTACATAGTCACTGGTGTGCATACCTTATCTCCCCATAGTGATGTTTTTTTAGGTTTTTGCACCCAGTTCAGACATAGAATGGCGTTCCAAATGTTATTTCTTATTTGTTAGTAGTTTTTCGTTTGTGAACCCTCCCCATACACACCTATTGCCAATCCACATCGTATATATAGCCTGGGTCTCAGCTTCCCATACACGGTAAGTTTTTTAACTGCATGAGAGGACACACACAAGCTAGGGACCCCAACGTAGAGAAATACTTTGGCGTAGTGTTGGGGCTCTATTGCATTGATCAATTCAGTAGCTAAATTTCTCTTTATTCATATATTCATGGCAGTAATGCAGGTTCCATTTTTTACATTTCATTCTTACATATAGCTATTGAATTTTTCATGTCAGTATTCACACAGCAGTTTCTGCTATTCCATGTATTCCCCTTACATAGTCACTGGTGTGCATACCTTATCTCCCCATAGCCTTTTTAGCTACAGACATTATGCTCCTAAGTTTAGTATCCTTATTCTAAACTTGTAGATATTTTTTAATTTTTCCAGTTACTTGATTGAATTGTACACTATAATTCGTAAAAAAGTTACCCTACTATTATTATTATTATGATTTTGTGTTTTGTTATTTTACTAAAGATTATCTCTACTAATATGATCTTAAGCAAGATTTAAGCATTGTTTCATCAATACCATAAATAACTAAGGTATATTTTATATAGTCAATATTTTTTAATTTATAATTTTAATAATTATTTATTGGTAAAGTTCAAGGATTCGTACTGGACACCAGATCTCGAACTCAAACAGACAACTGCTTGCTGCCACCCTCAGCTGTCAGCTTTATCTTAGCTGGTTATCAAAAATAGAGGAGATCCAATGCCGTTTTGTTTTCTTATTTCAATAAATAGTTTTAAAAACTGGTGAGGGGTCCCCTCTATTTTAGTAACCAGCCAAGGTAAAGCAGACAGCTGTTGTTAGTATTTACAGGCTCGGAGGGCCCATAGTTATTTTGCCTTTCCCAGTCTAAAAATAGCAGCCTGCAGCCACCCCAGAAGTGGTGCATCCATAAGATGCATCAATTCCAATTCTTTTCTTGCTCTTTCTGATTGCCCTGGTGCAGTGACAATGATGGTAATAGTTTTGGGGTTGATGTCAGCTGCGAATTGATAGCTTACATCAAGCCCAGGGGTAATTAATGTATAGGCATCTCTTAGACACCCCCACTACTAACCAGGTAAGCATTGAGTTAAAAACCACACAGACACAGGGAAAAATAGTTTATTTGAATAAACATTTCCTGACACTCCCTCGTTCACCAACTTATTGAATAAAAAAATCCTTAATGTTTTGACATAATCCATTGGGTGAATAAACACTCCCCTACACTTCTTAGTTCACCAATTTATTAGTTAGAAAGAGATTCTGGAAGTTCTGATATAAATTAATGGAGTAAAGTCCGAGGATGCCCACAGGTTTTTTTTCCATCGGTTACTGCCAGTCAGCAGCAGCTCAAAATTCTCATGCTCATGAGAATTTCTATATCTACCATTCATTGGGAGTGACCTATGCAGTCTTGTTCTAAGAATATTCTCAGAACAATGCTCCATGGGATATTGCCGGTTAGTGGTAGCCCGGAATTTCTCAAGCGTGATTACATCACTGAGTTACTGACGCCACCATTCGTTAGAAATTCTGGGACTACCGCTGATAGATAGTGACCTATTGAGACTCGTTCTGAGAATTTTCTCACAATAAAACTTTGTAGGAATCAATGGGCAATGTGGGACATTAATCTATTGGGTTACATTGTAACTTTCAGGATTTCTTTTTAATTGATAAGTTGGTGAACAACAGAGTGTGAAAGAGTGTTTATTCATCAATTGGATTACATCAGAGCATCAAAGATTTTTTAATTCAAGGGGAGTGTTTATTCAAATAAACATTTTTCCCTGTGTGTTTTTTTTAACTCTATACATACTGGGTTAGTAATGTCGGGGTATGGGAGGCGCCTATCAATTACTAATCCATGGGCTTGATGATGATGACATCTGTCAGTTCACAGCTGACTCAAACCCCAAAAATATTACCCTGATTGCAATTGGGAACAGCAGGGAAAGCACCAGAATTGATGCATCTAATGGATGTGCCACTTCTGGGGAGGCTGTGGGCTGCTATTTTTAGGCCGGGAAGGGACAAATAACCATGAGCCCTTCCAGCAAGATAACACCAGCTCTCAGATGTCTGCTTTACCTTGGCTGGTTATCAAAAACAGGGAGGATC
This sequence comes from Anomaloglossus baeobatrachus, assembly GCF_048569485.1. Classification (NCBI taxonomy): domain Eukaryota; kingdom Metazoa; phylum Chordata; class Amphibia; order Anura; family Aromobatidae; genus Anomaloglossus; species Anomaloglossus baeobatrachus. The sequence goes on along the minus strand of NC_134356.1, from coordinate 333,805,688 downwards.
CCACAGCATTTTATTAATAATTTTAAAAAATAATGTGGAATCTTCTCTATTTTTGAAAACCAGCCAAAGTAAAGCTGACAGCTGAGGGTTGTAGACTGCAGTTTTCTGCTTTACTTGTGCTGGTTATCAAAAATAGGCGTGGCTTCATGTAATTTTTTTTTATTTATTCCTTTTCCACATTTGTTTGCAGGGCGATTACCCCCATTTTGCTTCCACTCCCACTTAGCCCTTGCTATGACTATTTTACAGCCATTTTTCAGCACAGAAGTTCGCATCACCATTGAATTATATGTCATTCAGGGTCAGGGATCAAGTCTGGGTCCCAAACCAAACTTTAAAATAAAGTCCAGCCGAATCCGGGTTTGCCAGACTTCCGGGTTTGCCAGATTTCCTTGGGTAGGCTCATCTCTCATAAAGATTAAAAATGTTTTGAAATATTTATCTACTCACTGTACTTTCAGAATACCCCTAAAATAGTTATGAAATATATATGAAAGGCACCTGCCAAAGACTCTCACTTGTAGCAAATGAAAGTAGAATATGGTTAAATTATTTTTCCATAGTAAAACTCACAATTCCATAAATATAATAATGTTAATTAGGAAAGTCATTGCATTATTTTGTGGATGTTGCATAATCATCTTCATGACGCCAGTGCATTTTAATTATTTCAAATGTTACAGTTTCAGCGTATATGAATTAACGCAAAATTGAAATCAATTACTTTAAAGCAAGAATGAATTCAACATGGAAATGAACGGAGCTCAATAAAAAGAAGTTGTTCCTTAAATTAATGATAATGAGCAAACCCATGAAAGCTTACTTCATCAAAGAAGTAATCACTACACAGCAGTAAACATCTTTCAGGATTTAGAGCATAATGTTAATGAATTTTACAGCATGTGTCGTGTTTCATATATTTTTCACATAAGACAATGCTACACATTATTTTATGACTTTTAGCAACTTTGTTTTCAAATTGCAAAACACTTTCTTACTTTATACCCCAAATAGTTCTAGTACTAAAATGTAAAGTAGTTAAACAAACTCTGGAAATGGCTAGAAGGATATTAATTAATCAATAGTATGAAAGTGCATGGGTAGTTAGAAATCAGTTTGCCATCTTTAAAGGGTTACTCCCATCTCCAAAATCCTATCTCAATATGTAGTAGGTGTAATAATAATAATAATAATAATAATAATAATAATATTAGTAAATACCTCCAATTAAAAATGCAGTATAGTTTTCCTGATTTCCTATGTCTGTTACCTCATGTGCAGGGCATTGCAGAACCTTAGATATCCATGGTTATGGTGCAACGGTATTCGGGCTTAAAAAATAAAAACGACCAGCCTGCGTGCAGAATAGGAAAGTGTTTCAGTTTTGAGTGTGGCGGGCACACATCTTCCATGTACTCACCCTGGAACAGCTATAACACCAGAATCCCCACCATGACCATGGCACCTATTATGGGTTCTCCTGATTGTTTGGCACAAAAACTAGTTGAAAGCAGAACACGGCCTGTATGCAGAGAACAATTATAACAAAACCTGTATGCAGCTGTTTTTCATCACTACGCAAAGCTGCGGGACGTAACACAGAATAAGGTTGTAGAGCTATTGGCACAGCAATTCACGCAGTAAAAAACTCTGTTTTTGCTAGATTGAGCTTATAGGTTATACCGTCGGTACGCTGTCTGGTAATGCTACGCAAAGCTGTAACGCAGTATAAAATTGCAGAGTTATTGACACCACAAGGCACACTGGGAAAAATCTGGTTTTGGCCAGATTGAGCTGATAGATTAAACCACCTGTATGCTGTTCGGTAACGCTACGGGAAGCTGCAGGATGTAAGCTATTGGCAAAGCAAGGCACGGTATGAAATACTCTCTTTTTGGCCAGATTAAGCTAATAGATTACACTAAAGGGTGCTTTACACGGTAGCGATATCACTAGCAATTTGTAGCGATAGCGAGTGTTTAAGTACCCACCCCCGTCGTGCATGCGATTGTTTGTGATCGCTGGTGTAGCGAACATTATCGCTACGGCAGCGTCACACATACCTGGTCGGCGGCGTTGCTGTGACTGCCGAACAATCCCTCCTTCAAGGGGGAGGGACATTCGACATCACAGCTACGTCACCACAACGTCACTAAGCGGCCAGCCAATCAAAGCGGAGGGGCGGAGATGAGCTGGACGTAACATCCCTCCCACCTCCTTCCTTCCTCATTGTGGCCGGCGGCAGGTAAGGAGACGTTCCTCGCTCCTGCGGTGTCACGCATAGCGATGTGTGCTGCCGCATGAGCGATGAACCACCTGGATAAACAACCCTTACCGGTTTTTGAGTTTGGGACGACCTCTCCATGGTGAACGATTTTCACCATTTTCGAGGTCGCTTAAGGTCGCTGGTCAGTGTCATACGCTGCGATATCGTTAATGACGCTGGATGTGCGTCACTAACAACTTGACCCCGACGACCAAACATTAACGATATCGTAGCGTGTAAAGCCCCCTTTACTGTACACTGCTGTTTTTGACAAACAAAGCTGCAGGATGCAGTGCTGTATTTGATTTACAATTAAATGCACCTATCACTATTCTTCACTCCTACAGTATCCTATCCCTACAATGTATTTTTTTTCCTTACTATACCTATCACTGTCCATCCCTCCTGTCCCTCACTTCAACAGTTTACTCTCCCTATTCTAGCAAAAGCAAAATGGCGTTGCGGCCCATGATCCGGCCTTTATACTGGCCGAGTCACGGGGTGCACCAGCCAATCAAAGCTTTGCCAATACTTTGCATCACTGCAATGGCTCTGGAAGTGCCCACAGCCTAAAAGCTTGTTAATTGGCGGCTCTGCAACCTTTCAACAAGCTTTATTTGGGTGACAAACTGGAATAGGAAGTGGACATACAGGCAAAAGTCTGTGTTCAGTGTTTAGCACTGTACACACGATGTTCGTTATAGACACCGAGCTTTACAGTTCGGATTCACTAACCCCTACACTGCCTCACTGCCTTAGTGAAGTGGTAACAGACTCTGCTGAAACCAATCTGAAAAGGTGCAAACAGCACAGCGCCGCAGATTTGTTTAAAGGCTTTAACAGATCAGACATATCTGTGACTCTCGCTGCAAAACCTACAACCAGGCATAATCGTGTGTAATAATAGTCGTAACCTGCTGGCGGCTCTGAAGGTGACAAACTTGCACATGTACTATGCCTGGTCCACATGATCAACTTTGTGGTTCAGCACTTTCTAAACGCCTACACAGATTTCCCTTAGCCACTTGTAAAGGTATGCTGCATGTGTGCTTATTTTCTCAAGTGAGCTACAGTGTGGCAACATTGCTTGCAAGTGCCAGCTCATTGAAATGTTGTGCCACATCTCCATGCACTGAAACTCTACATTATACATGTTAGGAAGACTTTGTGAGCAGTAGAGGGCAATAGTTGAATACCAATTACAACATGTTTGTCGGTATTCCGGTTAGTGTTTGCACATGCACATAAGAACCAATGAATGAGCATGGATATCTGACCTCTGCGAGGTTCTACAAAATTTTGAGGAATCAACAAATGGTGAGCAGCAATAATGCCATTATCAGTGTAACCATCCAGCTCACTGCTCACAATTAAGGAGGAAGCTTTGCATATGGACCAGGTGAAGATGGAAGCAGTAGGTGCTACTTGCTTGCATATCCTGACTGTTTGCAATGGAAATGTTTTCATTTGGGCTTTTCAAGAGTAAGGCTTTCCAAAACCTTATTGCGGTGGTCATCCCACAGTATTCGATCACCAGAAGCCGCTATATTTTGCGGTGTGCCAATCCCGCATTACACCAGCATGAGTTTTTATCATCTCCTATGCCCTGATCAACACAGTTAGATGGCAGCAGTATACCTATAAAAAGACTGTAAAGCAATACACCCTTCTATATGCCTCTAATCCAAAACCATCCCTCCTCCAGCAGCTATACCTACACTGAATGCAGCTAACAGCAGTATTAATAAGGAATAAATGTAGGCCTGAAAATAACTTTTTGTTTTAGGTTTCTGCAAGGACTGTAAGGCTAGAATCCCTGCCTACAGGCCTCTAATACACTATCTCTTCTCCAGCAGCTAACTGTACACTAAATCTACACACATTTTGGGTGTCACGGGTGTGTCATGTGTTATGGTCAGGAGACCGCAAAAGATCTTGCAAAAATCCCATAAAAAAGGTTGATGATAATACATAAGAATAGTTGGAAACTTGGCTGGCTGCAATCCACTGACTACACAAACTCAACTAGAAGTAGCGGTGGAGCGTTCCTGACAACCTAGATGCCTTGTCATCGCTGGATAACTAACTAACCTCAAAGATGGAATGAGGAATCCTGACTTGTCTCAGAGCAGCCCCAAAGGAAAGTCAAAGCCCCCAACATATAATGACGGTGATATAAGAAAAAACAACACGTAGATGGTAGATATAGAAATAAGCAAAGTGAGGACCTGCTAGCTAGATACAAAAGTATAGGATAGATTGTTGGTTGCAGTCAGTTAAAACCCTGAATAATATCAACACCTGATAGTCAAAAATTCCCTTAAAGATTACACGATCTTTCCTCCCACTACATCAGGAACTCTTGTGCAAATACATTTAAATAGAAAATGCAAATGTAATATAAAAGATCATAACTACAAAAACACAAGAGATACAAAAATACAAAACTCCTGATCAAACAGGGAGTAAAAGCTCCCTTTCTTGCTGGGAATAAATCGCCCTCCAAAAATTGTGCAGGAAGAGCACTTATTCACTTGCAAGAAACAAAAGGGAATATTCTCAAACACTGATTTAGAAAAGACATAGATTAAGCTGAAACGCCCTTCAGTGCAAATTCAGCCTTTAACCAAGCCCAGACTAAAGGGGGCTTTACACGCTGCGACATCGCTAATGCGGAGTCGTTGGGGTCACGGAATTTGTGACGCACATCCGGCCGCATTAGCGATGTTGCTGCGTGTGACACCGATGAGCAATTTTGCATCGTTGCAAAAATGTGCAAAATCGCTCATCGGTGACATGGGGGTCCATTCTCGATTATCGTTACTGCAGCAGTTACGATGTAGTTCATCGCTCCTGCGGCAGCACACATCGCTATGTGTGACGCCACAGGAACGAGGAACCTCTCCTTCCCTGCCTCCCGGCCGCTATGAGGAAGGAAGGAGGTGGGCGGGATGTTCTGGCCACTCATCTCCGCCCCTCCGCTTTTATTGGGCGGCCGCTCAGTGACGTCGCTGTGACGCTGCACGGACCGCCCCCTTAGAAAGGAGGTGGTTCGCCGGTCACAGCGACGTCACTGGGCAGGTAAGTATGTGTGATGGGTCTGCGCGATGTTGTGAGGCACGGGCAGCGATTTGCCCGTGTCGCACAACAGATGGGGGCGGGTACCCACGCTAGCGATATCTGGACCGATATTGCAGCGTGTAAAGTAGCCTTTAGAGAACAAAATACTTATTAGGCATAGCTACTGACTCAGGATGACATGGGAACAAAACCGATGAAAAGGAACGAAAAACCACTGTAGAAATCATTCCTGGAGAATCCAAGAAAGCGCAAAAAAGGCAAAACAAAAAACCTAAACTGAAAAGCAAAAGCCTAAAGGCTGGAGGACATAATTCAGGACAATCTCAATTTACTCAATATCACGTAGGAGCACATGACGCAGAAACAATTATCACCAGCAAAGGTTAGACAGAGGTTGCCTTCCTACATCCCCCCAGGCTGGACTCCATAGGTTTCCTGAAATAGCAATCATCTTCAACACCTGTCTGAGCAACAGATGCAGAATCAGACTCCCTACCAGTACTAGCCACCAGCGGGAGTCCAGAAACACTCCCGGGAGCAGCACCATCTCTGATGATATTCACAAAAGTCATGTGTGACAAACAGTCATGTGGTTTCTGGCCATAGAAAGTCACAGCGTCTGGCTTCACAGATTGCTCTCTGACTTTCCATTGTTCCTGATGTCAGTATTCATTGGTATTGGTAGCTTTGCTGCTGGATTAATCTCTCTCCCTCTTGGACCCAGCAGGAGCTCGACTTCCACCCAGCTGTTGACCATCAGTAGTCCCTTGGTGTAGAAATACTCTTTCCTTCCTTGGACTGGTGTGGGTGACATTTTTCTGTTTCTTTAAGCCTTGATTGCAAGAAGGTGGCTTGTACTCCCCTGTGGTATCGTTGCTGAAAACTCTACTGATCTTCTACCTGAGTCATCTAATGATAAGTAGTTCATGATTTTCCCCTGGGTGTCCCCCTTGTGTCTTGCATAGTTGTTTGATGGGGTTTACAAGGAGCTGATCCCATTTCTTACCTATTTAGGGCCCAGCAGTATGGACACCTAGGGAATAGGTGAGGAATCTATCCAGGGTGGTGACGTACCCTAAGGACCATCAGTTTGTTTGATCAGGGGTCACCATCTTCCCTTTCCCTAGACACAGGGTTTCCCTTCCCTTTCACTGTGCGCTTGGTAGTTCCATGTACCTAGCATGACATTGGTTTAACATGGCAGCAGCAAGGTCTGTAATGCTAGAATTACTGCCTACATGCTTCTAATACACTATCCCTTCTGCATCAGCTAGCCCTCCATTAAATACTGCTAAAAAAAATATTATTAAACAATAAATATGTTTGAATTAGCCCTGTAAAGGACTTTTGGGTGGACGTAGCAGCAGCAAGATCTGTAAGGCTAGAATCCCTTATTACATGCCTCTAATACACTATCCCTTCTCCAGCAGCTATCGCTACACTAAATTCAGCAAAGAACAGTATTATTAGAGAATGGAATGCTGTCACCTGCTTCCAGGACATCTAATTATATGCATGAATATGCGCTGCACTGAATGGAATAGATTGGAATTAGTTCTGAAAGGGACTTTTGGGTTAACATAGCAGCAAAGTCTGCAAGGCTAGAATCTCTGCCTACATGCATTATACCTTCACCAGCAGAATGTACCAGAAAAAGAGATACATTTAAAATAAAAAGCTTTTATACTCACCCATCTCCAGCGATGCTGTCTCCTGCTTCCAGGCTGGCTAATTATGCGCATGAATATGTACTGCACTGAGGACTCGGAATTAACAGCAGCAGTGAGACAGCAGCGGCCAGACACAGCATTGCGGGAGACTTCAGCACCATGAACAGCAGGAACGTGGACAGGTGAGTATAAGTGCCCAATCTCCGTGTGTAGCATGGATAGCACACGGAGATCACACGTGTGGCAAAATCACGGCACACAGAAGGACATACGCATCTTTATCACGTCAGTGAAAAATGTGTGTTTTTCACTGACATGTGAAGGAGACCTCAGAGTGCTATCTGCTTCTCTAGTCGCACACTGAGCTTTATACTGCAATAATTATTTTCTATAGGCCAACAATTCATGATGTGAAACTGTAGAAATAATACATTGACAAAATGCATATTAATGCATGCAGTACTAATATTATTACAAAAGTAACTTAACATTATAACCATTTTGTACTCTTACTTTTATAGTAGCACTTTAGTTCCTATATTGCAACTCTATTTAATACTAAAGTCTCTCCATATTTAATGTCATAACTGAAAAGCACTTCGAGGTTATACAACTCTCCACTTCCTAATAGATCCACAATTTCAAAGCATCACATTGCAGTTAATTACAGAATATAGAATACAGGCATGGAAATAGCAGAAAAACATATTTTGACAGTGGACCTTCAAACAATATGTAAACTACTAATGAAACTCAAATATTTTGATGGAGAAACTTAACTCTTTCTAATTCCAGATATAAAAGTAAGAACATTTGAATTTATATGTACTAAACGTATAAGTATATTATTTGAAATGTGAAGGTACTTACAATAGTAAAATGTCATTACAAAATTAGTGCTTAGAAAAAGTATGTCATATGTCTATGAAAATTATGCTTCATTTGTAGTGATGATTTCCTCTTAAAATTCAATAATGCAAATTAATGAGCAAATTAATTTTGGTCTGATATTTAATGTAATGCACTCTACCCTCTTTGGTGGCAAACAACGGGATCCATGCCCACTAGAGAGAGGATCTGAGCTCTCCTCACATCCATTATCTGCCTGTAGACATTAATTACACAATGTTATTGCTTTTAGACATTAGTCATTTACTGCTCCCAGACCATTCAATACAAAATTAATTCTTTCCAAATAGAATGTTGGAAAATGTATGTAAGTGAAACTTAATTACTCTGATTTTAATAATGCCAGCTCCTTTGTTTTATTTCTAAGAAACGCTCAACCTTCAATCTATGGGAATTAAAACAGGATATAATGAAGTGCCGGACAACTTGGCTCAGAAAAATTAATTGCATCAATTATTTTTTCTCAATGCATTACAACATTCATGTAACCAGAAAAGTATTATTTATACTTTTATTTTCACTTTTTCTTAGTGCTTTTCAATGTGTCAGAAAGTTGATCCACAGAACAGAAGAAATATTCGCAACTTTAATTCTGCAAAATGCTTCTAGCTTTTCTACAAGAATCACACTGAGGATGATGTGGAGTTGCAATTACCAAGAGCAGAAGAGAGATCTATTTTGAAACATATTGATAGAGTTTTCAAAATTGCCCATGTTAATAACTATTGGTTTCTCCCAGACAGAAATGGAGTTGAAGAGGCTTTTATGTTACAGTGCCAATCCCATTATTTTTGATGCAAAAAAAGACACAATTTCATATTTAATTAAAAAGATCGTAACGTAAAAATGGTGAAAAAGAACATCTGCTTATTCCCTCTGGTCCTTCCTTAAATTTATTTAAATGAATGATTTAGATGCATATAATTTCACTTAAGTCATCAGAAAAGATGAAAGAAGAAAAGTGCTTCCAGTGCTCAAACACTCTGCACGATATCAATAGGAGGTGATGTGTTTTAGGCACCAGTTTAAAAGTGTGAACCACAGCAACAATTCTCAATAAGGAACATCTCACACCTTAGAAGAATAACATTACATTTTTTGAAGTGATATATGTTTTTTCTTTCTTACTTTTGAATATTACTGTATGTTCCAGATACAGTACTAGATCTTTGATAATTGTAAGATAACCATTATCATAACAAAAGTACAATGTACGATTTTGAGCTTATAGATTGTTAGATAAAGGCCTAATTCAGGTAAGATAATTCAAATAATTCAAAAATATAGCCTTAACATCAACCCAAATTTGGCAATTGTGCATTTTAATTGCACATTCCAAACACATAAAATAAACAAAAAAGGATTAATATCTTTAATAACAGGGGATATAGACCTATCCTAAATTCTTTGGTTGGTAAGTGACTTGTGCATGTTTTTTAACCAGAGTTAAGCAATAGTGAGGAACAAATATATTGCACTATTCGTTACTCACACAAAAATTAAGGTATTTGGAATAATTGTTACTCATTGAGTATTTTAGTATTTACCTTGTGCGTTTCTAGTCTCTTCATCACCTGTATGGCACCTGATTTTCAGCCACTAAATGTGTGTGGATTGCATGCCAAACACAGTAATGCTGTAGCCATCTCTACTACTTGCATTACTGTGATTGACAGGCATAGTGCGAAAAAAATAAATAAAAAAAATGTGCTGTAATTAAAGTTCATGAATATGCACTGCTTTCCTTGCCTACACTGTGTAACAGTGTCTGAGATTGGTTTCAGTCCTGCTTCCTCAGCCCACAATCTGTGCCGGCATTTGTGACTAGTTAGCCTCACACAAGCAGCCTTTCTCCCAAAAGTGGATTTTAAATATAAATAAATAATTGGAAAAAAATGGCATGACGTCCATAGTATTTTGATAGCCAGCACAGACAAAGCAGACAGATACAGGCTGCAGCCCCCTGCTGTGTGTGTTATCTTGGATGTATATCAAAATACGAGAGACCACATTTATTTTTTTTTATTGAAATCAATAATTAAAAAACTGGCTTGAGGTCCCCCTAAATTTTGATACCCAGCCAAGATAAAGCAGACAGCTGGATGCTGGTATTCTCAGGGTGTGGAGGCCCATTGTTATTGGGCCATGCCCAGCCTAAAAATTACAGCTGACCCAGAACTGTGGCATCCATTAAATACAACAATTCTGGCTCTTTATCAAGCACATCCAAAAAATCACTGCTGTCATCAAGCCCGGGGTAAGTAATGGGAAGGGGTCTATGAGACGCCTCCATTATTAACCCTGTAAGTCAAATTAAATAAACATAGAGAAAAATCCTTTATTTTTTTAAAAAATCACCCTCTTTCTCCAATTTATTAACACCCAAAACACCCCTGCAGGTCTGACTTAATCCACACAAGGTCCCACGACGATCCCAACTTTGCTACATATTAGGTCGCAGTATATGGTCACATTAGAAAACATGACTTTTTGCCTCCGGGACTCACTGACTAAGCTAGAGCTGTGAGCAGTGAAGTCACTGAGATCACAACATGCGGCTTTGGTGAGATTGTTTGACGGGAGATGCAGATTAGGTGCAATAATGTCTGCCAAATACCTAATGTGCACACATTGCCTTATCCAGTAATTTTGCATTGAGTTCAATTTATTCACCCGAGGTCACAGCTGGTGTTGCCATGGTACCCCAGCAGTAACCTCTGGTGAATTGACCTCTGGTGAACTTAATGAACTCAGTGACTTCACCCCAGGTGAAGAAATTGAAGTCAATGCCGGATTACCGTATTAGGCTATGTCCGCATGTTGTGTATTTGGTTGCAGACATTTCTTGGCAAAACAACCACCAAAAACGTGATGCTGTTCTGTCGCATTTTTGGTGCTTTTTGTGCCAGGAGATGCAGATTTGGTGCAGAAATGTCTGCAACCAAATACTCAATATAGACACATTGCCTAATGTGGTAATTCGGTATTGCCTTCAAGGACTTCACCTGTGCACATTTGGTCTTTGGGTGCAGACATTTCTGAGCCAAAAATGTATCTCCTGGCAAAAAACAGCGCACCAAAACCACATGTGTTTTTGACTGGTTTTGGTGTGTTTTTCTGTCAACAGATGCCGATTTGGTGCAGAATTGTCAGCAAATAAATATTACAAGTGCGCACATCGCCTAATCTGGTAATCCGGCATTGACTTCAATGAATTCACTTGAGGTGAAGATAAAAAGTTAAATGAGTTTACCACAGGTAAATGTCCCAGCTCACAGCTGCAGCTCAGTCAGTGTGTTCCTGACACCGCAGTGATTGGTCACATTTTCTAATATGACCACACACTGTGATCTCATGTAGAAGAGCTGAAATTGTTGTGGGACCTCGTGTGCATTACGTTGTACCTGAAAGGATGTTTTGGAGGTTAATAAATTGTAGGAAAAAGGTGTTTTTTAAATAATTTTCTCTATGTTTATTTCTTTTGATTTACAGGTTCTAATGGGGGGGTCTCAGGGAAATCAGGATAAGCCAGTTAAAGTGCCGGAATTCACGCATTTAATGGATGCGACAATTCTGGGATGGCTTCAGACTGCTACATTTAGGCTGGAAAGGGCTCAATACCCATAGGCCTCCCCAGCCTGAGAATATCCGTGTCCAGCTGTCCTCTATCTCTTGACTGGGTATCAAAATTGGGGGGGACCTCACAATGTTATTTTAATTTTTTATTTAAATAATTAAAAAAAAAACACACCCTTATGGGTCCCTTGTATTTTTGATATGCAGTCAAGATAACAAATATAACTGAGGGCTGCAGCCTGTAGCTGTCTAGTATATCTGTACTGGGTATCAAAATATGGGGAACCCTATGCCATTTTTTTCCATTTATTTTTACACTCCAGTTCAAGGACAGATGTCTAGTGTGAGGGCAACCAATCACTAACACCAGCAAAGAGAGTGGGTGTTGGAAGTGGGTCTGCAACTAGTCAAAGACACTGTTACAAAGAGTGGGCGGAGGAAACAGTGCATATTCATGAACTTTAATGATCAGACCCTAAAGTAGTGTGACAGATGCTTGAATCTTAGTAAGTGTAATATTCCTGCTTTAATCCCCATAATACTCTGACAACATTATTCCAAAAAACCAACTGTGAGTCAGAAATTCATCCAGGCATCTTCCCCATGCTGTTCCTCTTTCTATTTCAGCACTTTCCCATCTATTGCAGCATTTTTACAGCCCTCCCAGACGTACTTAAAGGTCCTCCAAAAAATTATTCGACTTTCCCATTGACTTGCTTTAGGTTCGCTATTCAATACGAATACACGAATAATAGAATCTATTCAGGACGAATATTCGCCCATCTCTATTAAGTAATTATCCTGACATGATAAGGGCAGATTTTCTTAATTTTGTGTGACAAATTAGATTTCATTTAAATATATCCAATGCAAATTGAGTCTTTCAGGAAAGGGATTAAAAGAAAACTTTTATACACACTTCTTTTTTTCCCCCTATATCTGTCCCGTCACTGCTCGGTTCTCTGTCTCCTTTTTGCCTTACTTCCTCCAGCCGCTTATAGGTATTCTCCCTTCTGCAGCTGCCACTGAATACATTTTCTGGCATGGTGATGGGATACAATTAGTGATGTGTGACAGTGTATAGATAGCTGCTGCTTAGGGATAGGTTAGGATTAGTAGTAGTAGTGGTGACCAAATATTTAAGCAGCCAGGGTCGCAACTCACAAGTTAACGATGATAGGGAAAGGCAAATAGTGTCGTCAGAAGTAGATGATGAGGAGACCATGAGACACAGTTGCCAACAAGGGATGTTATTACATCAACAATTCAGGAGGAGGCCGAGATGTGGAAGTACAAGCCAAGGGGGTGGACGATGAAGTCCGTAACCTAATCTGGGGAGGTTTTATGCAGAGTGAGGACAGCAGTGCAAGGGGGGAGTAATCCCAAGCACTTAAACAGGCAGGGATAGGCAGTGTAATAGCCAAAGGGAGAAGGTGGGAAACTGACTGCTCTGCAGGGCACCCACACATGGCAAGTTTCCAGGCCAAGGGTTTGGTGTTCTCCAGTTTGGTGCATTATTAAAGAAAGTTCAGAAGATAAAAAAAATGATAATTTGCAACCTGTGCCATACTAAGAACAACAGGGACCTGACCACTACCAGCCTGACCACCACCAGCATGCTCCGGCACATGTCAGCAAAGCAACCAACTATATGGTCTGAATGCCTGGGTCCACAATCATTGTCTGCTGGTGATACTACTAACTTTTCCCCTGTGCTACGTCCTTACTAACCCTCTTTCCAAGAAGCAAGCACATTGACAACGACCACCAGCAACTATATCCGTTTTTTTCTCATAGCGCAGCATTCAGCTGTCCCTACCCCAGACCTTCACAAAAAGAATATCTGCTGGGAATCCGTTGGAAGAATACAAATTAGCTTTTAATGATTCATTAAAAAATCCATTACACTGGCATCCTCAACATTGACATATTCGGTGGTTATACGTGAGGACTACGCGTTTTACCGAAACGCATAGTCCTCACATATAACCGCATATGTCAATGTTGAAGATGCCAGTGTAATGGATTTTTTAATGAATCATTTAAAGCTAATCATTATTCTTCCAACGGATTCCCAGTGATATTCTTTTTGTGAACTGATATACTGTGCGGTTGGCTGCCTTGTATCCTGCTTGAATCCCGAGGACTTCACTATCAGGGTGTATACAGGCAAACCTTCTCAATGGTGAGCGTTTCCTTTTTGTTTTTCTATATACCCCAGATCTTGAAACACAAGAGGAAATAAGCAACCAAACACAGGTCCAAACACTAAACGGCCACATTTCCAGACTACTTTCCCTAGAAATGTTGCAGCTTAACTTTGTGGACACTGAGATTTTTTGCAATCTGTTGGCAGCAGCCATCCCCGTTACTCGCTCTCCAGCCACCACTATTTCTCCCAGTGTGCTTTCCCCCTATGCAAAAGCATGTGTCCCATAACATCACCTGTGCCCTAAACAACGCAGTTACTAGGAAGGTCCATTTAACCACAGTCTCATTGACAATTGCATGTGGCCAGGGATGCTAAATTTCCCTGAACGCACAGTGGGTGAACCCTGTGGAGGCTGGGACCAAGTCGGACCTGGAAATGACTCACATACTACGGATGCCTAGAATTGTGAGTACTACTACCATCAGGGTTACCCCACCTCCTACACTAGTTCCTGCACCTTCTCCTTATCCTCCATCTCTGATTTGTCACCCATATCAGTCACGAGCTGGAAGCACTACACCACTTCCTTGGTCAAGTGGCAACAGGCTCTGCTGAAACAAATTTATTTAGGTGACAAACAGCATACCATCGAAGAATTCTGAAAAGCTCTAACAGATCAGATAGATCTGTGGCTCACGCTGCTGAACCTACAGCTAGGCATGGTCATGTGTGATAATGGCAGTAACCTTGTGGCGGCTTTGAAGCCTGGCAAACTAGCATGCATACAATGCCTGACCCACGTGCTTAACTTAGTGGTTCAGCAATTTCTGAAAACCTACCCAGATTTGCCAGAGCTTCTTGTAGAGATACACTGTTTGCGTGCTCATTTCCACAAGTCAGCTATAGCATCAGTTTTATTAGACTCTCCCAACGCCCATGCCCTGATGCGTGGGGTATTCTGACAAGGAGGAAAAAGTTTTGTAAGATGGTGAAGGAGTACCTTGACAATTGTACCAGCATCCTCTGTGATTCCTTCACGTTGTACAACTATTGGATATCCAAGTTGGACCCATGTCATGAACTGTCCCTCTATGACTTGGTGGTGCTGGACTGTCTTGTCAATAGTGTTTTGTTAGAGTGGGTTTTTAGTGATGAACAATGCATCTGCCTGTCAACTGAAAATGCTGATAGGCTAATGTGCGCCCCAGCAGTGGATCAAACCGCTCAGATCCGTGTGCAGTGTCCGTTCGTGGCTCGAGGGTCTCTGGACCCGGGGGCTTAGGGGCCACACTCTAAAGTAAAAGGGGATATTTACAGGGGGATTATACATCGTGACGCCACCCATGGTGTGCAGTAATTGGGAGTACTGCCGCTGCCATTGGGAGTACCCGGGGTGATGGAATGGGGCAGCAAGGTGTCGTTACCCTCCACGGTTAGGGGTGTGCCCCGGGGCTTTGGAAGATGATACTGGGTGCTGTGACAGGAGATAACTCATGTACTCACTCAGCCAGTAAGCAGATGCTGACAACCGGGTAAACCAAGTCTATGGGTGCCCCTTTCTCTCAAGGGGAACTCGTCCAGGTCTCGTCCCTTGCAGTGCTGCCTGATGATCCGTGACCTGCCTCCTGGCACAAAGTTTAGATTCACTGTAGTGGCCCGGTAGTATGGAACTTGCCAGGCTCTACTCCCCACTGTGGCTAAGTGTGGGAGCCTGCTCTTAGGTCTCACGCTTGGGATTTTAGTGGGCTGCGTATATGGAAGGCCCCTCGTTGCACTAGTGCCCCGATTCTGGAGATAGTGGGAACAGTCCATAAAGGCTCCGCTCTCCTCAGGTTAATTGCCGGGTTGCCTGAAGCTTCTCCCCGACCTAGGGTCAGTGTACCCTGCCGTGCCTTCGGTCCTGGACTGGTGATAGGTCCAGGTTGCCGACCGTCCATTTTAACAGGTCCAGGCACCTTGCCTCAATTCCCTGCGACCGGGGGCCAACTGCCCTAGGTCGAGACCACCGTCCACAACCTAGACAGCTATTCTTGGGAGCCGCCGCTCCCTACTTCCTCCACTTCACTCCACTGTACTGACTTCACTCCACTCTACTGACCTTTCCCTCCTGACCCCTAGGTGTTCAACCCTATTCCGCTTAAGCCGCCCACTGGTGTGTCTGGTGGGTGTGGTGTAGGGTGTTCCTAGGATTTTATTTGCTGTTGAAGGCAGCACTGTAAGATGGGGACCCAGAACCATGAGGGATTTGAATACTGCACTAAGGGGAAAGAGGGTGCAGCACCCTGTGATGACCAGGGGCGTCACACTAACTCTTCTCAAAATGAACAATTAACCCCTTAACGACCGCGGGCAGTAAAATTACGTCCTAAATGACATAATGTTACTGCCCGCGGTCCTCCGGCGGCAGCATGCCGCGATCGGCGCACATCTCAGCCGATTTCCACAGCTGAGATGTGTGCCTGCTAGGCACGAGCAGAATCGTTATCTGCTCGTGCCGATTAACCCCTTATATGGCGCTGTCAATACGTGACAGCGCCATTATAAGCGCGATCGCGGTAATGTTTTACTTACCGCCCGATACCGGAAGTCACGTGATGCGATCACGTGACTCCCGATAGTTGTCATGGTAGCACAGGGTCATGTGATGACTCCTGTACTACACCTGACTTGGTTTCACTTTCGCTGTGCCAGCCGCACAGCAAAAGAGAAAGACAGCGTATCTGCTGTTTACAGCCTTGTAGCTGTGATCAGCAGATACTGTAGAACGATCGGAATGCTGATCGCAATAACCCCTAGGGGGACTAGTAAAATAAAAAAAAAAGTTAAAAAAAAGTTTTAAAAAATTGAAAAAAAACAAAAAAAACCTAAAAGTTCAAATCACCCCCCATTTGCCCCATTGAAAATTAAAGGGTTAAAAAAATAAAAAATATACACACATTTGGTATCGCCGCATTCAGAAACGCCCGATCTATCAAAATATAAAATCAATTAATCTGATCAGTATACGGCGTAGCGGCAAAAAAATTCCAAACGCCAAAACGATGTTTTTTTGTTGCCACAACTTTTGCGCAAAATGCAATAAGAGGCGATCAAAATGTAGCATCTGCGCAAAAATGGTACCATTAAAAACGTCAGCTCGAGACGCAAAAAATAAGCTATCATTGAGCCATAGATCCCAAAAAATGAGAATGCTACGGGTCATGGAATATGGCGTAAAACGTGCGTCACTTTTTTTGGACAAACTTCCGATTTTTTTTTAACCCCTTATATAAAAGTAAACCTATACATGTTTGGTGTCTACGAACTCGCACTGACCTGAGGCATCACACCCATACATCAGTTTTACCATATAGTGAACACAGTGAATATAATATCTCAAAAACCATAGTGCTATCGCACTTTTTTTGCAATTTTTCAGCATTTGGAAATTTTTTGCCATTTTCTAGTACACTATATGGTAAAACTGGATTTGGGGATAATGAAAAAACCACGGTGTTGGCTGCGCTGCTATTAAAGTTCATAAAGATGATGGTATTGTTCCCATTCCCATTATCCACAACACCGTGGTTTTTTCATTATCCCCAAATCCATTCTCCTTCTCCTTCCTGGAGTGCACGGGGCTGCTGCAGCTGTTCCAAGACTCTGCCTGAATCACATCAAGCCTCTGAAGGGCCGGTGAGTCACCGGCATCATTTCTACGGGTCCGTCCACCACAAAGGAGGAGCTGCAGCTCAGCGCTGGTCTGACGGCTGTGCTCTCCATGTGGGATATCGATCGCGTGAGCGGCGGCCTGAGCTGGAAATACTGCGGGCTGGAAAGGACGAGATCCCCGCTGATGCCATAGCGGTACACCGTGGACCTCCCTTCGGCTGTCTCCCCAGTGTTGTACCTGATGTACAACAGGATCAGGTGAGTGTGACCATCACACTGCACACGTAATAAGTTATCATTAGATTTTACACAGGAGCGCACCCTCTTTTTCTTATATGGTAAAACTGATGGTTTCATTTAAAAGTACAGCTCGTTCCACAAAAAATGAGCCCTCACATGACCATATTGACTGAAAATAAAAAAGTTACGTCTCTCAGAAAAAGAATGGCAAAAAAAAACGGAAAGCGAAAAATCGGCCGGTCGTGAAGGGGTTAATGGATTGACCAAGGCTTCTCAACCTCATTGAATGACAGCAGCCGAGCAGAAAGTCAATTCTATCTTTCTTTTTTTCTGGTGTATTCCCTAACACCCCCTTCCCACACAAGTCTTATTTTCTTCTTTTTTGTTTCCTCCTCCTCTTCCACTATATCAACTGGGTCATAATATGACCTTCGTACTTCATTTTTTCATGGTCTGTATGATGCCTACCTCTACAATTCTCTGACATGTATACGTATACCCCACAGGGGTAAATGTGTTTGTGCCCTTGTACTTACAACATAAGCTTTCTCAGTCTAAAATTTCCACTCAATAATGGGAAAAAATGTTTTCATTAAGTCCTCCTCTACATGTGTTCCACACTATTGGATTGATTACTCTCAGTGAGAAAAACAAAATTATAATCTTGTAGTTCTGATACCTTTTACCTTTTAATGGCTAACAAAATACATGATGCTACAAAGGAAGCTTTTGAGACATCTCAGGTCCCTTCATCAGGCTTGGTATAACAAAATATCTGAAGAAACTCAAATATATACACAAACAGAGCATAGGCATGGTATAAGAAAAGGACATTTAAATAAACAAACACTAAGCTTAGAGAGTGAATCCTTAATTAGCTCTGATTAGTGGTGTGAAAGTTTTAGGGTACATGTGCATGCTGCATCTTTTTGTGTTCACAAACTGCAGAGAAAACTGAAGCCAGAACTGCAGCCAAAATGCAGCCAAAACTGCACCTTGTCAGAGAGAGCCTGGAAATGTCACAAAAATGCTTGTAATTGTAGGTGCGGTTTTGGTGCGTTTTTCACAACATGCGTTTTTGCTGCGTTTTTGTGACAAATGTTGACAAAAACGCAGGAAGAATGAACATGCTCCATTTTTTTTGTCACATGCGCATAGCAAATATGACTTCTCATAGACTTTGCTGGGAAGTCAAATGTCAGAAAGTTCTGACAAAAATACTGCAGCCAAAAACGCAGCAAAAAACGCAGCGTGCGCATGTAGCCTTAGGCTATGTGCACACGCTGCGTTTTTTTGACGTTGCGTTTTTGTGCATTTTTGGCCGCTAAAAACGCACAAAAAGGCACCCGTGGCAAAAAAAGTGGCAAAAAACGCATGCGTTTTTAATGCGATTTGGTGCGTTTTTGGCTGCGTTTTGCGGCATTTTTGATCTCTGCTTTTTGCTCCGTTTTTCCAATGCATTGCATGGGGGGAAAACGCAGAAAAACGCAGGAAAGAATTGACATGTCCATTTTTTTTTTTAAGCTCAAAAACGCAGCTTAAAAAAAAAGTTGTGTGCGGACAGCAAAAATGAAAACTCATAAACTTTGCTGGGGAAGCAAAGTCATGCAGTTTTGAGGCCAAAAACGCACCTGAAAAACGCGCAAAAATGCCACGAAAAATGCACTGTGTGAACTTACCCTTATTGTCCTAATATCAATGTAGGATCAGAAGCCTGGTGCAGACTCCTCAGATTTTGTAGTGTCATAAATCCTCCTGACAGATTATTCCTGTGTGGACAGAGTCAAACATTGCAATGAATATGTATTCCCAAAGCCTTCGATGATTTTGTGATCTGAAGTTGCCTTTTAATATGACAACTTTCATGTGGTTTATGTTGTGTCCCTAAGCACAGAAATGTTTCGCCACCGCTAAGTGGGTTGTTTTGTCTGTAATTGTTTGACTATAAGCTCTCAGTCTCTATCCTTGAACATAAAAACCCCAGTGAGATATATAGTGCACCAGATTAGGTGCGCAACATTGGAAGAGGAACATGTCAATGTCCCAGGAATCCTATAGTCCTTTTGTGTGTTAGGGATCTGTTTCCGGTCTTTGGTCTCTACATGAGTGCAGGTTTTGCAGCTCTTTACATTGCAAGGATAAGTTCCTGTATCTGAGGGCGTAGACCTTCGAATCATGATGTTTCTTAAATTAGGAGATTGCCTGTAGCATAGCAATGGAGGATCTTTAATATTGTTTTTAACTGGTTATCCTTGTGTAGAATGTGGTGAAGTTTCTTAGCCATTTTTCTCAGTACCTCAAGCTGTGGGTTGTAGGTCACCACCAGAGGTACATGACTATTTTCCTCTTTGTTTGTATTGAAGCAGTTCACTTCTAGGGATCCTTGTGGCACTACCGATCTGGTCATCAATGAAGGTGGGGAGGTAGCCTTGGTTTAAATATCTTTTTAAGATGGGTTAAGTGTTCATCCCTGTCTCCTGGGCTGCAACAGATATGATTATATCTGAGGGCCTGGCTGTAGACAATGGACCTTTTGATGTGTTTGGGGTGGAAGTTGTCTCATATCAGGTATGTGGGATGATCAATAGGTTTCTGATACACTGATGTTTGGATTAAAAGATTTGGAATTTTTATGGTGGTATAAAGGAAGTTGATTTCCGTTTTTGAGTGGTCCAATGTCAAGTTTTTGGTAGGATCAAATGCACTGAATTTGTTATGGAATTTTGGAAGTTTTTGTTCAGAGTCAGTCCAGATTATTAAGATGTCATTGATGTGATGGAAGTAGGCCAAGGGTTTGATGGAGCAGGATGCTAAAAAGTCATTTTCCAGTTTACCCATGAAAGGTTGGCATACAGCGGTGCCATTTTGCTGCCCATAGCAGTTCACGTGTGTTGTAAATTTAGCTCCTCTTCAAAAGAGAAAACGTTGTGCATGAGGATAAATCTAGTGAGTCTTAATACCAACTCAGAAGGGATTCCATTGGCTTCAAGAAACATTTGGCTGGTGGTTAGTCCATCTTCATGTGGAATGTTAGAGTATAAGGATTCCATATCCATGGTGACTAAGATGGTACTCTCGGGTAGAGGACCTATTGTAGATAGTTTTTTTAAAAGGTCAGTGCTGTCCTGTACATAGCTGGCTTTCTTCCTTACCAGCGGCTTAAGGACATTTTCTACCTACCCAGAGAATTTTTCAGTGAGGGTTCCCACCCCTGAGATGATGGACCTCCCTGAGGTTACCTGGCTTATGAATCTTGGGAAGCATATAGAAAATTTCCATCCTAGGATTCTCAGGTATTAAGTCCAGAAGGTTTGTGGAATCTATACACAGACATCTGATTGCACTTTTCAATTCCTTCATATATTTTGGGGCTGGGTCATCATCTAGTCTGATGTAGTACTGTATATACATCAGTTGTCTGTGTGCTTCTTTAATGTAGTCCATTGTATTCAGGAGAACTATGGTGCCACCTTTATCTGCTGGCTTAATTGTGATCTCCTTGTTTTTCTTAAAGGCCCCGTCACACTAAGCAACATCGCTAGCAACATCGCTGCTAACGAACAACTTTTGTGACATTGCTAGCGATGTTGCTGTGTGTGACATCCAGCAACAACCTGGCCCCTGCTGTGAGGTTGTTGGTTGTTGCTGAATGTCCTGGGCCATTTTTTAGTTGTTGCTGTCCTGCTGTGAAGCACAGATCGCTGTGTGTGACAGCGAGACAGCAACAACTAAATGTGCAGGCAGCAGGAGCCGGCTTCTGCGGAGGCTGGTAACCAATGTAAACATCGGGTAACCAAGAAGCCCTGTCCTTGGTTACCCGATATTTACCTTTGTTACCAGCCTCCGCCACTCTCACTGTCAGTGCCGGCTCCTGCTCTGTGCACATGTAGCTGCAGCACACATCGGGTTAATTAACCCGATGTGTGCTGTAACTAGGAGAGAAAGGAGCCAGCGCTAAGCATTGTGCGCTGCTCCCTGCTCTGTGCACATTTAGCTGCAGCACACATCGGGTAATTAACCCGATGTGTGCTGTAACTAGGAGAGCAGGGAGCCAGCGCTCAGTGTGTGCTGCTCCCTGCTCTCTGCACGTGTAGCTCCGAGCGGTGGTAACCAAGGTAAATATCGGGTTGGTTACCCGATATTTACCTTAGTTACCAAGCGCAGCATCTTCCACGCTGCGCTGGGGGCTTGTCACTGGTTGCTGGTGAGCTCACCAGCAACTCGTGTAGCGACGCTCCAGCGATCCCTGCCAGGTCAGGTTGCTGGTGGGATCGCTGGAGCGTTGCAGTGTGACATATCACCAGCAACCTCCTAGCAACTTACCAGCGATCCCTATCGTTGTTGGGATCGCTGGTAAGTTGCTTAGTGTGACTGGACCTTAAGGCTGTGAATTGCCCTTTTCTCCTTTTTTACATATGGTGTTATGTTTGCATCAAGAATTTGTTGAAATGTCATTGAATCCATTCTTCCCTCTACCCGTGAAATGTTCCCTGTGCCATTGGCTGAAACATAACTCCAA
The DNA here is from genome assembly GCF_048569485.1 of Anomaloglossus baeobatrachus. NCBI lineage: Eukaryota > Metazoa > Chordata > Amphibia > Anura > Aromobatidae > Anomaloglossus > Anomaloglossus baeobatrachus. Next base: position 333,783,624 of record NC_134356.1, on the reverse strand, counting down.
AGCATGATTGATCCACTCACATGCTTAATGGTTGGCGATATGTTCTTTTCCCTAAATTCTGTGCCCTTTTTTTCCACATATACCTTTGATCATTGTGGCCAAAGAGTTCTATTTTAACCTCATTGGTCCAATGGACTTGTTTCACAAATGCATTAGGCTTTTTTAGATTTTTTTTTGCATACTTCTGATGCTGAATTTTATGGTGAGGATGCAGAAGAGGTTTTCTTCTGATGACTCTTCCATGAAGGTCATATTTGGGCAGGTGTCTTTGAACAATAGAACAATGTACCACAACTGCTAAATCTTCCTGAAGGTCTTTTGCAGTCAAGCATGTGTTCTGATTTGCCTCTCTAGCAATCTTATGAGCAACTCACACAGACATTTTGCTTGCTTATCTTGACCCCCACTGTTCCTAATAACTGCCATTTCTTAATTACATTTTGAACTCAGGAAAGGGCAACTTCAAAACTACTTGCCATCTTATTATAGCATTCTCTTGCTTTGTGAGCCTCTTCTTAATTTTATGTCTTTTAAAGATCATTTCATCTTCAACTTGTTTAACTGTTCACAATAACAGTAATTTTAACCAGGGGGGCCCAAACGTTTACATGCCACTGTAGTTGTATAATAATTCTGCACTAATAGTTATCCAATAATTCTGCACACATAGATATTCTCCCATGAAATGCAAAACCTCACTTTTATTTTCTTAAATATTCAGGTTTAGTGACCTTATGGATTGAAAGATGGCATTGTAGTTATTCAATAATAAAATTAATCATCAAAAATGCAAATTACCTAATAATTGTGTACTTCTATAGTTGACCTACATTTCTACATAGTTAACTACTTAATAAAATAAGAGTATTAAGCTTTGAATGAGGTTAATCAAGTCAAAATATTTTTTTTTTAAATAAAAAGAACTATAAAACCTTAAACATGTAATAGCAAATTAATTAACATTGAACTCAAGCTAAACATTATTTGATGTCACTTCCTTATCTACTTGAGTAAAATTGTCACGTTGTATTAAAAAATAAATTATCTTCTACTTTTCAAAATATAAAGGACTACAAAGTTAAAGATATATTATACAAGTATACACAAATTTATATATATCACACTTTATCTCTTTCATCTTTTTGCAAATATCTTGACTGTTTTGATATAAAATAATTTTATTATTATTTAATAAAATCTACTTTTTTTGCAATTATCTCTGTGCCATTTCCTTCTTATTTTATATAAATTAAAATTATAAATGTTCTAATATTCTTCAAGGACTTTGCTTGTTGTCATTCAAAGGAAACCTTCAATGCTTAGTTCTTGTGTATACGAATCATCCACATTTATATATTGGGCAATTTTTGTGCATGATTGTTGCGATTTGTTGCATGTTATGTAGTAAGTATATATTGGTGCTTGTGTTTTAGTCTTTTATATTAAGTCAGTTAATAAACAAGGTATACTGTACGGTGAGTGGATTAGGTAGACCACACTGAATAGTGAAAGTCAGTCTACTTTTGTGACATTATGATGCATTATCATCAGTTCTCTGCATTAATGCCATTTCGGTGAGCTGTGTATTAGTTCCTTTATTGTGGTAAGCAAATACTGGATAATTATCTTGCCGACCATTCCTCATCAATTCATGTAATGTTGTTTCACACTGTGTGTGGAATCTATCTCTTAGTTAACATATTTGTTTTTAACAACGATGATTTTTAAAGGATGAAACTCCATTTTTCATCTTAATATTTTTCTCACCTGCTCTTATGCCCAGCGTGTTTCTGTACCTGTAAATCACTCTAGTGTACTAAGGGATTATTTTGTGTATCAAAACCCAGCAGGGTATTTAAACCTTTCTCAGTCAGAGCTATCATATGTGATATAGCTCTACAAATACTGTACCTTGCTTATTTATTTCACTGCCTTTGAAGCGTTATTTTCTTAACATAATTTATAAAACAAACTTGAAGTAGAAAGATACATGGCCTTTTTGGATATAGGCTACATTTATCATTATGTAGGTTTTACATTTCTATATTTCTAGGATTCTAAATCATTGTTCCTATACCCATTTTGCACCATTACAGAATATGTTGATCTACAGTCTGGAATGTTACTATTCCCCATCACAGATGACAGGTGCAGGAAATTAATTCCAGTTCTTGTTGCCTTAGTGACCATATTAACAACAGCAGACAGCTCTGGTTTATTTAAAATAGCGGAATTCAGTCACTATTTACCAAGTGACATATCATGCTGAGTACGGATGAGTGAATCAGAATGGTAAAGTTCTAAAAGTTTAAAAAAAAAAAGTCTGTGTCCGAGTTTGGAGTTTTGAAATTGTTTGTATGCTAATTAATCTTGTTGAAGGACTGAAATCAACAAGCTTGTCCAGATGACTGAACACTACTGGGAATAATTAAGATAAAAAAAAAATGACTTATGCTGGGTTCACACACAACGACAGCGACAACGACGTCGCTGTTACGTCACCATTTCCTGTGACATAACAGCGACCTTACATGATCGCTAGTTAGCTGTCAAACATGTAATTTTAAGCAGCGACGGAGCAGCGATCATAGCGACCTCGACAGTCGTTGGGACGTATCACACGCGTCGCTGTGCGATGACTCAGACCTTGATAGAGGCATGCAGTTTACCCCTAGACATGTTTTGCGTTGCCTCTTTTCACGCCCCTCTGTTCCAATTGGTGATCGCTACAGCGCCTTTGCGTTGCCTTTTTCACGCCCCTCTCTTACGATTGGTGATCACTACAGCGGCGCCTGATTGGGTGACCGTGCCAAACAAAGGAAGACACAAAGAACGACACACTAGCGACACCAGACAGAGACTCTACTACGTGGAACAAAGAATGGAACTTAAAGAATGAAATCACTGTAACGCCTTCGGCAAGTTACCCAATCGAAACGCTGTTATGACCACCAATCGGAGTCGTGGGGGCGTTGTAAAATACACCACAAAAACACGCCCTTGTCCTGCCTTCAGTCCTACGTCACTGCCTTCAGCGTCGTCGCGACCGTCACTGCTGCGGTGTCAAACACAAGGATGCATGTGGCGCAGCGGGATAGCAGCGATCAAAAAATGACCTGGAATATTCAAGAGCGAGAAGCGATCTCCCAGCAGGGGTCTGATCGTTGTTATGTGTCACATACATCAACGTCGCTGTTGAGGTCGTTGCTACGTCACAGAAAATGGCGACTTAGCAGCGATGTCGTTGTCGTTGTCACTGTGTGTGACACCACCATTAGGCTCCTGGCTATATTTGATAACCAGCACAGGTAAAACAGATAATTGCGAGCTGCAACCCTCAGCTGTCTGCTTTAGCTTGGCTGGTTATCAAAAATAGGGGGAATCCCAAGCCATTTTATAGAATTATTTACAAAAAACAACATGGGGTCCCCCTGTTTTGATAAACAGCCAAGATAAAGAAAACAGCTGAGGGCTGAAATTATCAGGCTGGGAAGGCCCATGGCATGTCTGTTTGGAGACATTTGTTAGGTTGTTGTAATGGCTGATAATACATCTGGTCTACTATGTCATACATACTTTATTCAATGATGCTGTTTTGGATACTTGTAGTATTAGAACTAGCACATGTGGGGGTATTTTTGATTCTTCAGAGAACGGAAAGTGGTCTCTTACTCATACATACATGCGATTGGAAGCTGTTTGTGTCGCCCAGGGATAAGGAGTACTCAGATCCGGGCCAAGGGGTCACTTTTGTAGGTGTACGGTGGCGTGACCCGGTCTGTAATCCCAGGCTCCACAGCAAAAATGGGATTATGTACAGGGGAATTGTCCGTGACGCCACCCGTGGGTTGCGGTGATGAGATGGTGGCACCGCCGCTGCCTCTGGGGACCGTGTCCGGGACTGGTGGTGTGGGGCAGCAAGGTGGAATCCCCTCCACGGGTAGGGGAGGTGTAGTCTCGGGGCCCAATTGGGAGTTGTGGATTGGGGAGTGACGGGTGCAGTCCACGGCTTAGACCGGGTGGTGCAGGAGTACTCACAGTATAAGGCAATAACTGACACGAGTCCAAGAATTAACCAAGTTGCTGGTAACTGGTGCCAACGGCTGCTGTGAGGACGGGTCCCACACCCGTGTGTGTAATCCAGGTGTTGCTTTCCTGCCTGAGGTCTGTGTCTGCTCTGTGCACAGGTCCGGAAAGGGTCCCGACAGCTGGAACCGGGGGGGGCCACTACCCTCCCCCGGTCCACTTCGGTCCCCACAAGCTGCTGGCTTATTCCTCAGGCCCTTACTGCCACTCTCCCTAGCTCCCCACTGGAGCTGCGTCCAGACTTCTCTCCTCCTGCAGACTGACTCCAGCTCACATTCTGGACTGCTCTTTCTAAGGTCCTCCCGCCCCTCCCTTTTCCTGGGGAGGAGGTGAGTGGGGCCTGATTGGCTAGTGTGTGTTTGTGTGGGAAACTCCCCAAGGGAGTTTGAGATCTGCACCAAAAACATGGATGCAGACCTCTGTGACACCCTGGTTTTGCCAGGGCGGCACATTTGCTCAATGAAAACTCAAGAACACAGCTTTTCCTGGCAATATGCTAATCTTGACTCCCTTTTTGGAAGGTGGAAAATTTTCTCATTTTGCTGAATATATTATTTTGCCTCCACACGTGACTTTATCCCTCAGTATCCTCATCACTTCCGCCATCCTTTGTTGCATCTGTGTGAGGGTGTTTTCCAATAAAAATAAGAGGTGGAAAACATCTTGATGTTACAGTTGTCCCTACTGTCAAATTTAGTAGCGTCTTTGAAGGGCCTCATTAGACAACACCTTTCTCTCATCAGCTGCGAAGGGCATATTTCAAAGTAGGAGAAACAAGCAAATAATGTTAGAAGTCCAAAACTTACTTTTTACTAATATATTTACTGGGCCATACCCATAAACAAACATATAAAATATGGTGTAATCATATAGAAAGGTCATTCAAGCATGGTAAATAAAAAGTTTTCACTGATCTGATGTAGGCTTAGTTCTTTATCATCCAATGATGAGAAACCTTAGGATTGTCCACATTGGTCTTCACTCCTCAGGTGATACATTGTAGAGCTATACTTGGGAGGGAGAGAGGGAGAAACATTTTCCTCTGGGTTGAACCAATTACCTCACCAAGAATTCAAACCCATCCACCTTAGTATGTAAAAATAAATCCATCCCTGACATGTTTGAGCAATAATGATTTATCAGGGGAATCAATACAAGAAGTAACTTATAGCCAGTGTGCTGGCTATAGACTCTGCCAAGTTGTTGGTTCAATATGTACCATATGTTCATATGTACCATGAATGTCCTGTTTAAATCAATCAATACTATACTTGAACTAATCACGTGACTATTCGTGATGCCATGTACCCTGTTTGGTTGCTTACAGTTTACTTGTGTTTATCCCGACCAAAATATTCTACTTACAGTTGTGTCGCCATGGAGTGCAAGATATTTCCCATCCTCACTAAATTAAATGTAAGATGCACAAAATGCATGTAGAGACATTTAGGTGGTGTTAAAGGTAATCTGTCATCAGGTTTTTGCTATGTAACCTGAGGACCGCATGAGGTTCGTGTTAAAACTGAATTCAAGGATGTGTCACACGTCAAGCTTTGGTTAACTTACTGAAAGCTTTATCACCTGGTGATTATTATCCACCACCTCCTTTGATAAGCAGCTCACTATTTAAAGACATAAAATGTAGAGATCCTGGCGTGAGTGAGGTTATCTTTCCCAACTCTGCTGCATGCTAAATCTAAAAATTATAATTGCGTAAGAACTAGTGCACTCAGGAAACTAAGTGATACATTGTTAGTTTCAGGTTCTCTTTGCATACCGTATTTTTCAGACCATAAGACGCACTTTTTTCCCCCCAAATGTTGGGGAAAAGTGTGGGGTGTGTCTTATGGTCTGACTATAGGGTTGCAGCCGGGAATGAGGGTGCTGTGGTGGAGCGGGTCATCGGTGGCACGAGCAGGCTGTGGGAGCACCTGCCGTGACCAGGTGGGCCCGCTCATTACATATGCACGCACATCCTCCCGCCCATCTCTCAGCGCTGAAGCCGGCTCTGACAGGTGGGCGGGAAAATGGCCGGAGGGGTGCACGCATATTAAACAGCCGGCCGTGATCACCCCTGGCAACTATAGCCTGGAGTGATCATGTGCGGCTGTATTCACTGCCCCGCCATCATCATCAGAGCGGGGTGCAGTGATCAGTATACATACTCACTGTTCCCCTGCAGCTTTGCGATCTCCTCCTGTCTGCCGGTCAGCTGATCTGTGTAGAGAGCGGTGAGCACAGCGATGACGTCATCGCTGTGCGCGCCGCTAGTCTCCACACAATTCAGCTGACTGGCAGACGGGAGGACATCGCGATGCTGCAGGGAAGTGACCGGTGAAGGCTCCACACTCCCGCAGCGCTGCTGCCGCCACAAATAGGGGGAGAAGCAATGCTGCATGGAGCGAGGAAAGGTGAGTATAAACATTTTTTTTGTGTGTGTGTGATACAGAATACATGCCATATACCAGGATGGGGTTATTTATCAGGATGGGTGTATATAGCAGGATGGGTGTATATAGCAGGATAGGTGTATATAGCAGGATGGGTGTATATAGCAGGATGGGTCCATATAGCAGGATGGATGGGGTATATAGCAGGATGAATGGATGGAGGTATATAGCAGGATGGATGGCGGTATATAGCAGGATGAGAATATACAGCAGGATGGGAATATATAGCAGGATGGCGGTATATAGCAGGATGGCGGTATATAGCAGGATGGCAGTATATAGCAGGATGGCAGTATATAGCAGGATGGCAGTATATAGCAGGATGGCAGTATATAGCAGGATAAGGGCATATACCAGGATGGGGTACATAAACAAGGCAGGAGGATCATTACCAGGATGGGGTACCTTAGTAGAGAATTTGGGGACATTACCCCCATAACAGTGTGTCATAACCACATTTTTTGCTTAAAATTTTATTTTCCTATTTTCCTCCTCTAAAACCAGGGTGCGGCTTATGGTCTGGTGCGTCTTATAGTCCGAAAAGTATGGTACATCATGCTGCTCTCAAATGATTTAGCAAAAACCTACTGACCGGTTCCCTTTAAGTCAGACCATTCTGTTTTTGTAAAGCCTGTAGCATGTTCTTTTCTACCTAGGAAAAGTTGAAATTCCCAGATACTGTACTAGCCATGTGCTCCACCTTTTTCAGATCGGTATATTTCTTTAAACATTTTAATTCAAATTTTCAACATGCAACTCTTCTGAATATTGTTAATTACTATATAGCCCAGTGGTAGTTAACGGAGAACCTACCCAGTGTGAGATATGTTGACTAATGCCGAAGAGCAATGTGTTTGCTGTATACATTTTGTATGCTGAAAAAACAGGTTGGTTTTGCTTAAACTTACAAGAACAAATGTTCTGTGGACAGGAGGTGGATAACTGCCATCTAAAGTTGGAAACAGACCTGGAGTCCAATCACGAATGTTCCATCACCTGTCCAGGTTGAAGTGATGCATTACTGATGCTTAAAACATTGATCAAGTTGGGCATGAAAAGATGACACAAGTCTATGTGTAATATTCTTTTAAGCTAAATACCAAATGAAGAAAGCAGCTCATTTCTCTTGCTCATGAGCACACAGAGAAGGCACCCCTTTTTGTGGAAAAATATTGGTGGCTGGGTATTTTTCATTGAGACTGAGTGCATGTCATAATTTTCTTAAAGTGGTGGTTCACTAGTTAGCATTACTGTTCACATCAATCTAACGTTGAGAAACAAGGATTTTCTCGAATACTTTGTGTTGGCAATAGTGCCTGTGAGCGACGCTATTGCGGGTCGCTCATCCCGATCGCGTGATCCCTTGGCTCTGTGACCTCTGATGTCTGAGCAAATGACTCTTAAAAACTTATTAGAACTGTCGGATGCTGACCATCATAACCTTGAACTCCAAGACGGGGATTTTCATATATGTATACCTAATCCTACATATTATCCTACACAAAGTAGAACGGATGGTATGGATGAATTTCTATCACTAATAGAGAAAGAACTATGTATCATATCAGAGAAGGATAAAACTTTAAAAAAACATATTAACAATCTTACTTCCAATGAGCGATTAGCCTTGGAATCTCTGAAAAATAATCCCTATATCATTGTGAAGAGATCTGATAAGGGTGGTTTAATGATTGTTATGGACATTGCATTATATGAACATGAGGTTATTATCAAGCTGAGTGATGAATCTACATATCTACCTCTGTCTAAAGATCCATCTGAACAAGTACGTGGAGAATTGAAGATTTTGTTGCTGACAGGATAAAATCTGGGAATTTTGAATAAAAAACAAATTGATCACCTGGCACCTTCTAAAGTCCAAATACCGTTGTTTCATGCCTATGTGGCGCAGCAATTTCTGTGGTAGCTCGCGCCTCTTTCAGACCGATGAGCAACGCTGCTTAATTACAATGACTATGGTGGTTCTGTGCGTACTTTACATAGCCAATAAAGTCTTTTTAGGCACACATTGTTGGTTTTTAAGTACGATCCTGTTCGTGACGCCAATTGAGTCGACCATCAGGGTTTTCGGTAGGGGGGTACTCTGGCGCTGGGACTACGGATACTTTACTCTTGATGGCGTTATCACAGGTGGTCGGTCCCAGCATCGTGCCCTGGGCGCTCACTCTGCGGCTGGCGAATGGGGTACAGGGATGATTTTGGGGATATATGTGACACCACCTGTGGTGTCTGGTAAGTGGGATATACCAGCGCTGCCCGCGGCCGACCTCTGAGGCGATGGTGACGACAGCTTAAGATCTCTCAGCTCTCGACAGGTGGAGCTATTTTACCTCAGGGCGGCGGGTCGCTGACCAGAAGGGAAGCGACCGAGCGGAGATGGCTGCCTTCTTCTCTGACGTCGCAGGGTCCTGTCGAATGGCGGAGAGACGACACACTGAGTTCACATCAGCTTAAACAAGTCCTTTTTACTAGCATCTGGTTTGTTTTGCACAAGTTTTGTACAAAGCAGAAACAGTTCGGTTACCAGAAGGCCAATGGTCACAAATTTCAGAGGAGATTTAATGACAGAGTCTCTCTCTGAGGTAACCTTTCTTTGTTCTTTCTCGGTCCCTGCTCTGAGGGCTCTGTGACTCCCTCTTTAACCCACTCATTAGTCCCATTACTGGTTTTCCCAGGTGTCTTATGCTACACTATTTTTTTATCTATCCCGCAATAGTGTCGTGAACTCGGCTTGGGGTTAGTAGTCAGACTCTTGATGGGTACTGGGACTCCTCTTATTTAGGATCCCAGGTTAACGGTCAATGGTTTGGGGATAAACCTGACAAACCTCTGCGGTTCCGTTATACCGGTGTTGACCTGAACTCTTCAGCCAGCTCTCGCCAGACCTAAAGCGTCCCCTTTCCGTCTGGGTTACCCCTATTCCAGTGTCTTTCTTTTCTTTTAGGGTACCCTCGCTCAGGCCTATGTTATTTCTAGCCCTTCTTTCTGTCATCAATTTACTCTCGTCTCTTCTTGTCGCTCCTTACTGGCTGACTGTTAACTGACTAACTGTCACTCAGTCATCCTGTCAATCACGTTGCGTCTCACGCTCAGCTATGCTCCACACCCCTATGGATCTACTATATAAAGAGTCCGAGGAATATGAAGGTAGGGGCTGCTGAGTCAATGTTACTCAATCTAATATAAGACTCTTCATTTCCTCTCTTTCACCTGTGACCAAAGGGCACTGCACCTTGATGTTAAGGTGCTGTATTCCCCTGTAGCGCCTAACCACAGGGGCACCACACCTTGCCCAAATCTCACAAGGATAAATTTCCTCCACCTGTACGTCCCAATGTGTCAGGTGTTAATTCTATGCTGGAGCACCTACATGAATGGTTAGATGAGAGACTTCAACCTTTCACTAGGATGTCATCAAGTTATTTAAGTGACTCTAAACATGTTATCAACATTATGGATGAAATAGAATGATGTGAAGATTTTAATTGGGTCACCATATATATTGCTTCCCTCTATTCATCCATATGGCACTCTCATTGCAGTGAAGGATTTTATGGACAGGCATTCCATGTACAGTGACAACTAACGCATAATTTTTTTAAATTTTATAAAAAAATTTTTTTGCAAAAACTTGGATAGTTTATGGGTGGAAAATCATCCCCATCTATTGCTGTTATAGTCATGAATTGGTGGGAGGAATGCTATATTTTTTGTGATGATAATCCATTTTCTAAAAATGTACATATTTACTTAAGATGCATAGATGATGGTCTCATCATCTGGTCTGGTTCTCAGAACATTATTCCCCAATTCATGGACTATATTACTAGCACTCCATTTATCCTATGGTTCACACAAAATGTACATCCATGTTCTACATCCTTTCTGGATATCCAGTTAACTGGTTGTAGCCTGTCCAAAAAAGTTTTTTGCACACTTTATCGCAAACCGGCTTCAGGCAATGCTATACTCCATGACAAAAGTTGCCATCCTCGGCATGTAGTACATAACATTCCGGTTGGCGAATTTGTAAGGGCAAAAAGGAGTTGCACGAAAAAGGTAGATTATGACAAGGAATGTTTTGAGACCTCTAACCGTTTTTCATAAAGAGGTTGCTCCACTAGTGTTATTGAGGTTGCAAAAAGAAAAGTTGATCGGAAAAACAAGCAAGAATATTTACAATATAATGAGAAAACAGAAGAGAGTAGCCATCTTAATCAAGTAACTTTTTCAACCACATTTAGCGATAATTATAGTGAGGTGATTAGAGCTGTAAAAAGGTATCTGCCAGTTCTTTATACTGATGACAAAATTAAATCTATTTTGGAAGAAGGAGTGAATTTTGTGGTGAAACGAGGACGCAATTTGCGTGATATTATATCTCCTTCAGACCATACCTCCCGTACCACTAATTCAAGCTCAAATAATTGGTTGTCACTGCAGGGATCTTTTAGATTCGGGAAGAAATCTTGTGGGTTATGTAAGTACATGAGCAATACTAATGAATTATGTTCTACCGCTACCAATACAGTTCACAAATCCAAACAGTTTCTTAATTGAAATAGTACTCATGTAGTATATGCAATTTCCTGTCTTGAATGTAGACTTCAATACATAGGTTGTACCACCAGAAAACTACGTACTAGGATAGCCGAACATGTACACGACACTATTCACACTAATACCACTCGCAGTCTAACTGGCGCAGCTTTTCATTTCAGACCCAGTCATAATGGGGACCTTAGTAAATTCAGAGTTCATGCTATTAAACAAGTCCCCGTGAATAATAGAGACAGTGATCGTACTCGCAAATTACAGTCATTAGAAGCCAGATATATTTTTGAGATGAACACCACACACCATATGGGACTCAATAAGAAAACTGATATTTTTTATTTTTACTGAAATAACATTATTCATCTTATTCATACTTGTGGTAGTGCTGATGCAATATAGGCTTCAGAAATAGTTTATGCACCGTTATAGTCCCCTAATGACAATGTGTTTTTCGTCTCTTTTTTTTTTTTCTCTGCAGTAGCAGAAACAATTATCTTGCAGTGTTTACACTTGTTTAACATAATCTAAGGTGTTTTACTTTTCCATTTGTTGTGGGTATCTAAAGTTAAAAAAATATTATAACTAGTAATATCTGATAGATTGATATACCCAGTTTTTTGTTTAAAATTATTAGATTAATTTATAAGCTCTATTGCACAAACTTGATACTTTGGAATGGTAATTTGTGTACAACAATAGTAATTATTACCTTGTGTTTATTTCTGCACTTTTATGTGTTTATATCTGTATAGCTATATGTTAGCATTATAGATAGTTTTTTTCCACCTATATGGTGCGGTTATCTAGAGTTATATATCATCGTTATATATCTATATTTATGAATCATGTGATCTAGCATATACAACAAAGCATATCTAGGTTATATATATAGTGGTGGCGTTCCTTTTAGGCGCTCATAGAGATAAATGCACTATTTTGGATGGTTCTTCTCAGATGTTGCTGATCAATGTAATTGCATTTTTCCTCCTACCTGTTCCCTCCCCCTTTTTTCGTTATTGAAGTTTACTTTGATTTTATGTTTGGTATGGTTATGACTAAGACTTGCTTCCGAAACGCGTCAACCACGTCCCCATGTCTGTATGTGTAATGAATTTTAATTAGCACTAATAAATGGGATTTTAATGATGGATATTTTCCCTGAATGAAGACTTTTTTGTTCCCGCATTCCACCCCCTTTTCTGCAAGACTGGTCACATGACTATGATGTCATGATGGTCCTGTTAACTGAACTTTAATTGTCACTGTGCGAGTGTTGCACCGACCGCACACTCTCCTGACAGGAGCGATCGGCTGCATCTATTTCCATGCAGCTGAGGCCCTCATGTCCGGAGAGTGTCTGTCCATGTGAGGTGATGCCGATGTGAGACTGCACAAGTTATACGCAAGTGGAACTCTAGCCTCAGAGTCAGCCTGCTTCTCACTCTGTATAGACGCTGTCTGTACAGCGTGATGAAGCAGAGCTGACATTGCTCTACCTGTGGACTACATCAGACTATGGATTTTTTTATAATAAAGATGGAGTCTCTAAATGTTTACTTTGTTTTATTTCTATTAAAAAAATGTCTCTATGTTGTGTTTTTTTTATTGTTTACTAGAAATTCATGGTGGCCATGTCTAATTTGGTGGGACACCATGAATTTCTGGCTTAGCACCAGCTGAGAATACAAAGCTGGCATTACCTCTTTATTACCCAGTGTGCCATCGCCATCAGGGCCGCTGGACGAGCCAGGTAAAGCTCCTAGAAATTGCACTAAGAAACAATGCACCAATTCCAGGGGAGGCTGCAGTCTGCCGAGAATCCCAGCCCCCAGCTACCTGGTTTTACCTGACTGGCGATCAAAATACAGCTGGAGCCAACACATTTTTTTTTATTTTTTTAAATAATTAAAAAAACAAAAAAAAAACAACAAAACTTAATGGCTTCCCTGTATTTTGTTTGCCAGCAAAGGTAAAGCCAGGCAAATGGGCGTGGCAGCCCATAGCCATCTGCATTATCTGCACTGAGAATCAAAAATACTGCAGAGCGCCATGTCATTTTTTTTTAATGATTTATTCTTGATTTATTAATCCTTTTTTGTCTAATGCAATTTTCTGCAATCTGTATAACTGAAAATTTTTGGCAAAATCAAGCCAAGCAAAATGTTAAAATTCCCCAAGTTCAGTAAAATGCTAAAAATTTGAAGCTATTTCAATTTTCATCAAATTTGTTCCCTTCTTTCAGCTTTTCTCAGCTATAACCCTTTTATTTTTTTTTTATCGAAAGTATTAGATCATACTTTTTGTGTTAGAGTATGTTTCATTGCCATTTTGGGGTTTATATGACTTTGTTATTTTTTTGCATTCTATTTTTATTCTTATTTGAGACATAAAGTGAACATAGTGTAAAGATCCTACTATTTCAACTTGCAATTTACTATCAGTGTATGAGATAAAAGTGTACTTTATTAGGTCTAATAGTTATGCATGTTTAATCTGTATTTTTTACTTTACTTACAGTACATTCCAAAAAAGTGAAGGATATGTATTATTGTATTTGTTTTTTTTTAAAATAACATATACATATATTGGTTCTACAAATTGACCGCTTATATAATACACTAGAAGGTGGCCCGATTCTACGCATCGGGTATTCTAGAATTTACGTATTGTGTAGTTCATGTATGATTTTTGTTTTATATATATATATATATATATATATATATATATATATATATATATATATATATATATGTAGATGTTGTTGTGTGTAGTTACCAAGTGTTTGTGTAGGGGCTGTACATGTTCTGGGTGTTGTCTGGGTGTGATGGGGGGTGAGAGCAGTGTTGTTTGTGTGTTGCGTTGTTTGTGGAGCGCTGTGTGTGTAGCGTTGTGTGTGTGTGTTGCGCGGTTTGTGTGTGTGTGGTGTGTTTTGGGGGGAGGTATGTTTTGTGCAATGTGTGTGTTGTGCGGTATGTGCGTATATTTGTGTGCGCAGCGTTGTCTGTGTGTGGGTGTCTGTGTAGGGCAGTTGTTTGTGGTTCCCAGTGTGTGTGTGTGGTGTGTTGTGCAGTGCGCGCGCGCGTGTGTGTGTGTGTGTTGGGGGGAGGTGTGCACTTCCCATCGTGCTCCATCCCCCATGCAGCGCACTCCCCATCGTGCTCCATCCCCCATGCAGCGCACTCCCTATCATGCTCCATCTCCCATCCTGCGCACTCCCAAACGTGCTCCATCCGCCATGCTGCGCACTCCGAAACGTGCTCCATCCGCCATGCTGCGCACTCCCAAACTTGCTCCATCCGCCATGCTGCGCACTCCCAAACGTGCTCCATCCGCCATGCTGCGCACTCCCCATCGTGCTCCATCCCCCATGCTGCGCACTCCCAAACGTGCTCCATCCGCCATGCTGCGCACTCCCCATCGTGCTCCATCTCCCATGCTGCTCACTCCCAAACGTGCTCCATCCGCCATGCTGCGCACTCCCAAACGTGCTCCATCCCCTATGCTGCGCACCCTCCATCGTGCTCCATCTCCCATCCTGCGCACTCCCAAACGTGCTCCATCCGCCATGCTGCACACTCCCAAACGTGCTTCATCCGCCATACTCCGCACTCCCCATCGTGCTCCATCCCCCATGCAGCGCACTCCCCATCGTGCTCCATCCCCTATGCTGCGCACCCCCCATCGTGCTCCATCTCCCATGCTGCGCACTCCCAAACGTGCTCCATCCGCCATGCTGCGCACTCCCAAACGTGGTCCATCCGCCATGCTGCGCACTCCCAAACGTGCTCCATCCGCCATACTCCGCACTCCCCATCGTGCTGAATCCCCCATGCTGCGCACTCCCAAACGTGCTCCATCCGCCATGCTGCGCACTCCCCATCGTGCTCCATCCCCCATGCAGCGCACTCCCCATCGTGCTCCATCCCCTATGCTGCGCACCCCCCATCGTGCTCCATCTCCCATGCTGCGCACTCCCAAACGTGCTCCATCCACTATGCTGCGCACTCCCAAACGTGGTCCATCCGCCATGCTGCGCACTCCCAAACGTGCTCCATCCGCCATACTCCGCACTCCCCATCGTGCTGAATCCCCCATGCTGCGCACTCCCAAACGTGCTCCATCCGCCATGCTGCGCACTCCCAAACGTGCTCCATCCGCCATGCTGCGCACTCCCAAACGTGCTCCATCCGCCATGCTGCGCACTCCCAAACGTGCTCCATCCGCCATGCTGCGCACTCCCAAACGTGCTCCATCCGCCATGCTGCGCACTCCCAAACGTGCTCCATCCGCCATGCTGCGCACTTCCAAACGTGCTCCATCCGCCATGCTGTGCACTCCTAAACGTGCTCCATCTGCCATGCTGCGCCAGCATCAGCCTCTCTACCCGCAGCATCAGCCTCTCTGCCCGCAGCATCAGCCTCTCTGTCCCCAGCATCAGCCTCTCTGTCCCCAGCATCAGCCTCTCTGTCCCCAGCATCAGCCTCTCTGTCCCCAGCATCAGCCTCTCTGTCCCCAGCATCAGCCTCTCTGTCCCCAGCATCAGCCTCTCTTCTCCCAGCATCAGCCTCTCTCATCCCAGCATCAGCCTCTCTGTCCCCAGCATCAGCCTCTCTGTCCCGAGCATCAGCCTCTCTGTCCCCAGCATCAGCCTCTCCTCTCTGTCCCCAGCATCAGCCTCTCTCCTCCCAGCCTTCCCCAGCATCAGCCTCTCTCCTCCCAGCCTCCCCCAGCATCAGCCTCTCTCCTCCCAGCCTCCCCCAGCATCAGCCTCTCTTCTTCCAGCCTCCCTCAGCATCAGCCTCTCTCCTTCCAGCCTCCCCCAGCATCAGCCTCCCTCTCCCAGCCTTCCCCAGGATCAGCCTCTCTCCTCCCAGCCTCCGTCCTCCCAGCCTTCCCCAGCATCAGCTTTCCCCTTCCAGCCTCCCTCAGCATCAGCCTTCCCCAGCATCAGCCTCTCTCCTCCCAGCCTCAGCCTCTCTCCTTCCAGCCTCCCCCAGCATCAGCCTCTCTCCTTCCAGCCTCCCTCAGCATCAGCCTCCCCTTCCCAGCCTTCCTCTGGATCAGCCTCTCTCCTCCCAGCCTCCTTCCTTCCAGCCTCCTCCTCCCAGCCTCCTTCAGCATCAGGCTTCCCCTCCCAGTCTCCCCCAGCATCAGCCTCCCCCTCCCAGCCTTCCCCAAGATCAGCCTCTCTGCTCCCAGCCTCCTCCAGCATCAGCCTCCCTCTCCCAGCCTTCCCCAGGATCAGTCTCTCTCCTCCCAGCCTCCGTCCAGCCTTCCCCAAGATCAGCCTCTCTGCTCCCAGCCTCCTCCAGCATCAGCCTCCCTCTCCCAGCCTTCCCCAGGATCAGCCTCTCTCCTCCCAGCCTCCGTCCAGCCTTCCCCAAGATCAGCCTCTCTGCTCCCAGCCTCCTCCAGCATCAGCCTCCCTCTCCCAGCCTTCCCCAGGATCAGCCTCTCTCCTCCCAGCCTCTGTCCAGCCTTCCCCAAGATCAGCCTCTCTGCTCCCAGCCTCCTCCAGCATCAGCCTCCCTCTCCCAGCCTTCCCCAGGATCAGCCTCTCTCCTCCCAGCCTCCGTCCAGCCTTCCCCAAGATCAGCCTCTCTGCTCCCAGCCTCCTCCAGCATCAGCCCCCCTCTCCCAGCCTTCCCCAGGATCAGCCTCTCTCCTCCCAGCCTCCGTCCAGCCTTCCCCAAGATCAGCCTCTCTGCTCCCAGCCTCCTCCAGCACGCCGTGGTCCTCTGGCGACACTCACACACACGATCACATTCACTCACACACACCCGATCCCGACACTCACACACACGATCGCATCCACTCACACACACGATCGCATCCACTCACACACACGATCGCATCCACTCACACACACGATCGCATCCACTCACACACACGATCGCATCCACTCACACACACGATCGCATACACTCACACACACCTGATCCCGACACTCACACACACCCGATCGCATACACTCACACACACAGACACTGACGATATCGCACATACGCGCTCACAGTCACAACATCCGGAGATACCACATGCTTCTGGCCATGTGATCCTCCGTCAGGTCCTGGAAGGTCACAACAGCACAGTATCGAGGCCGAGAAGCAAGGGATATCGCCGGATGCTGTGAGTGTGTGGATGCGATGTGATGTGTGTGTGAGGTGTGTGTGAGGTGTGTGTGAGAGTGAGTGTGAGAGTGAGTGTGAGCTGATGTGTGTGTGTGTGTGCGTGTGGATCTTCCGCCGCTACAGGACCTCGATGCGCTTGTAACCATGCCAACGTATCCCGTCCCCCGCTCGCACGGGAGCCCACACCACTCCCGTGCGAGCGGGGGATGGGGGATGGGGGGGGGGAGTACAGTACTCACCCCCCTTAACAGCCGTGTCAGTTCGGGGAATGCGCGGGGGGGGGGAAAGGGGGGGGGGAGTACAGTACTCACCTCCGTGACAGCCCTGTCAGTTCGGGGAATGCGCGGGGGGAGGTGGGCGGGGCCAGAGCTAACGTGCGTTGCGTGAGGGGGGCGGGGCGTGGCGTGGCCGAATTGCCAATGCCTGCAGGGTGCCGGGGCGAGAGGCCAATCTGTGGGGGGGCGGAGGCTGGGCGAGCGGCTGGCCAATCCGTGTGGGGGCGCAGCCTGGGCGAGCGGCCAATCGGTGTGGGGGGGCGGGGCCATGGCGAGCCCAGCGGCCAATCAGCTTTGTGTCACCGTAAGGACACAATGTCACCGGAAGGACACAATTTTGAAGCATGACAGACAGACAGACAGACAGACAGACAGACAGAATAAGGCAATTATATATATAGATGGCAATATAGGTGCATTTCCTATAATTGTCCAGTCACTACTGACAAAGGTATATGTGATGGTGGGATATTGTGGGTCATGAACCATTTTGTGTGGGTTCATGTTTTGGGCATGGTGATCTGTCTATTCGATGTATTGTTTATCCTATTTGCAGGTTTATAACTCCTTGAATTGCTTCTGTCCCTAGGTGTGGGGTGGTGACCTGGAATCCACCTAAACTCTGCTTACCTGAGGGATTAGTGATTGAGTCTGGCTGAGCAGGAGAAGAGAAGCAGTAAGATTCATCCTCTGAGGAGAGGCTGACACCCCAAAGAGACTGAGACACCCCAATTTCCCTGGAAAATGACTGCTGGAGGATTATGATTAACCTCCTGGGACATTTATCGCTTGCTGGGCTATATTTGTCTTTCTTTACTACCCTCTATATGGTGGATTATTTTATGGACCGTTTGATTTGCTTGGAATAAATATTCTTGGATTGCTCACTCATCTCTCGCTCTGTTTATTGTGTGTTATGGGAGAAGGACCCAGTCACAGTATACAAAGATGTCTGCCATTACTTTGCTGTCAGCACACTACAGTTATGTTGAAGGGTCTTCTTCCCCATTGCTTAACATATGTCACTGTCCTGATTGACATTGACATTGAAGAATTTGAACTGCTGCTCTGTTTGTAGCTGTTAGAATCAGGTGCCAGCTGTATAGCACAGCCAGTATCCATACTGTATTGAGTAGGCTCAGCTCCCCAGTCTTCTCTATTCATTCAGCATGCACAATCTCCATACATGTACAGCAATGTCACAAGTTGAGCCCTGGGTAGACTGGACCCCAGTATTGAATTGACTTACAGTAGTACTGATAACAAGCATCCATGTGGAACAAAAGTTAACAGAATACAAGTTGTACGGTAACCATAGAGAGTACATTGAGATAATTTATTCTAAAGGTTTTTATCAGTTGAAAGTCAAACAAATCCTTCAAGTCAAACAAATCCTCTGGACTGGAATTTCAATAATCAATCTTTTTATATATAGGAAAGCCACTGTATTAAATGCATGACAGGCTCAAGCATTAAGATGTAAACGGGATTCTGAAGAGGTACTTGTTTTCAGAATGAATATTTGCCTGATCGCTATGTCATGTGTAGAGATGAGCGAACCGGTCCTGGTTGGCTCGAGGTCGGTTCGCCGAACGGAGGTCCCATTCGAGTTCGGCTCGTCGAACGTTCGACGAACCGAACTCGAACTGCATAGGAAACAATGGCAGGCAATCACAAACACATAAAAACACCTAGAAAACACCCTCAAAGGTGTCCAAAAGGTGACAAACAACTCACAACGCAACACAAACACATGGGAAAGTGACAAGGACATATACTCATGCGAAAACAAAAGAGCAGGACAAGGAAAAAGAGGAGACACAGATATAGATATGGCACGCCCTTCTAAAATTATGTAAAACACCGCAAGGTGACTCCAAGCGTAGTCTCCCTTTTTTTCCAAAAATTGTGCCCCACACACACCCACCCATTCAGTGGCAGCACTTGTGCCCTAGTTGTGCACTTCACAGCTAGATTTGCATCAAGCACATTCAAAAATACGCCATAATTAACAGTCCCCAGGATGACACCAGGGTAGGTAGCAAAGTCTTTCCTGATCCCAGCTCTGTTCATCTTGGCTTCTTTTAAAAACACAGCAAGCAAGGGTTACTCCAAGCGGAGTCTCCCTTTTTTCCAAAAATTGGGCCCCACACACACCCACCCATTCAGTGGCAGCACTTGTGCCCTAGTTGTGCACTTCACAGCTAGATTTGCATAAAGCACATTCAAAAATACGGCCTAATTAACCGTCCCCAGGATGACACCAGGGTAGGTAGCAAAGTCTTTCCTGATCCCAGCTCTGTTCATTTTGGCTTCTTTTAAAAACACAGCAAGCAAGGGTTACTCCAAGCGGAGTCTCCCTTTTTTCCAAAAATTGGGCCCCACACACACCCACCCCTTCAGTGGCAGCAGTTGTGCCCCAGTTGTACACTTCACAGCTAGATTTGCATCAAGCACATTCAAAAATACGCCATTCTTATCCGTCCCCAGGATGACTAGCAAAGTCTTTCCTGATCCCAGCTCTGTTCATCTTGGCTTCTTTTAAAAACACAGCAAGCAAGGGTTACTCCAAGCGGAGTCTCCCTTTTTTCCAAAAATTGGGCCCCACACACACCCACCCATTCAGTGGCAGCACTTGTGCCCTAGTTGTGCACTTCACAGCTAGATTTGCATCAAGCACATTCAAAAATACGGCCTAATTAACCGTCCCCAGGATGACACCAGGGTAGGTAGCAAAGTCTTTCTTGATCCCAGCTCTGTTCATCTTGGCTTCTTTTAAAAACACAGCAAGCAAGGGTTACTCCAAGCGGAGTCTCCCTTTTTTTCCAAAAATTGTGCCCCACACACACCCACCCATTCAGTGGCAGCACTTGTGCCCTAGTTGTGCACTTCACAGCTAGATTTGCATCAAGCACATTCAAAAATACGCCATAATTAACCATCCCCAGGATGACACCAGGGTAGGTAGCAAAGTCTTTCCTGATCCCAGCTCTGTTCATCTTGGCTTCTTTTAAAAACACAGCAAGCAAGGGTTACTCCAAGCGGAGTCTCCCTTTTTTCCAAAAATTGGGCCCCACACACACCCACCCCTTCAGTGGCAGCAGTTGTGCCCCAGTTGTACACTTCACAGCTAGATTTGCATCAAGCACATTCAAAAATACGCCATTCTTATCCGTCCCCAGGATGACACCAGGGTAGGTAGCAAAGTCTTTCCTGATCCCAGCTCTGTTCATCTTGGCTTCTTTTAAAAACACAGCAAGCAAGGGTTACTCCAAGCGGAGTCTCCCTTTTTTCCAAAAATTGTGCCCCACACACACCCACCCATTCAGTGGCAGCACTTGTGCCCTAGTTGTGCACTTCACAGCTAGATTTGCATCAAGCACATTCAAAAATACGGCCTAATTAACCGTCCCCAGGATGACACCAGGGTAGGTAGCAAAGTCTTTCCTGATCCCAGCTCTGTTCATCTTGGCTTCTTTTAAAAACACAGCAAGCAAGGGTTACTCCAAGCGGAGTCTCCCTTTTTTCCAAAAATTGGGCCCCACACACACCCACCCCTTCAGTGGCAGCACTTGTGCCCTAGTTGTGCACTTCACAGCTAGATTTGCATCAAGCACATTCAAAAATACGGCCTAATTAACCGTCCCCAGGATGACACCAGGGTAGGTAGCAAAGTCTTTCCTGATCCCAGCTCTGTTCATCTTGGCTTCTTTTAAAAACACAGCAAGCAAGGGTTACTCCAAGCGGAGTCTCCCTTTTTTCCAAAAATTGTGCCCCACACACACCCACCCATTCAGTGGCAGCACTTGTGCCCTAGTTGTGCACTTCACAGCTAGATTTGCATCAAGCACATTCAAAAATACGCCATAATTAACCGTCCCCAGGATGACACCAGGGTAGGTAGCAAAGTCTTTCCTGATCCCAGCTCTGTTCATCTTGGCTTCTTTTAAAAACACAGCAAGCAAGGGTTACTCCAAGCGGAGTCTCCCTTTTTTCCAAAAATTGGGCCCCACACACACCCACCCCTTCAGTGGCAGCAGTTGTGCCCTAGTTGTGCACTTCACAGCTAGATTTGCATCAAGCACATTCAAAAATACGGCCTAATTAACCGTCCCCAGGATGACACCAGGGTAGGTAGCAAAGTCTTTCCTGATCCCAGCTCTGTTCATCTTGGCTTCTTTTAAAAACACAGCAAGCAAGGGTTACTCCAAGCGGAGTCTCCCTTTTTTCCAAAAATTGGGCCCCACACACACCCACCCCTTCAGTGGCAGCAGTTGTGCCCCAGTTGTACACTTCACAGCTAGATTTGCATCAAGCACATTCAAAAATACGGCCTAATTAACCGTCCCCAGGATGACACCAGGGTAGGTAGCAAAGTCTTTCCTGATCCCAGCTCTGTTCATCTTGGCTTCTTTTAAAAACACAGCAAGCAAGGGTTACTCCAAGCGGAGTCTCCCTTTTTTCCAAAAATTGGGCCCCACACACACCCACCCCTTCAGTGGCAGCAGTTGTGCCCCAGTTGTACACTTCACAGCTAGATTTGCATCAAGCACATTCAAAAATACGCCATTCTTATCCGTCCCCAGGATGACACCAGGGTAGGTAGCAAAGTCTTTCCTGATCCCAGCTCTGTTCATCTTGGCTTCTTTTAAAAACACAGCAAGCAAGGGTTACTCCAAGCGGAGTCTCCCTTTTTTCCAAAAATTGTGCCCCACACACACCCACCCATTCAGTGGCAGCACTTGTGCCCTAGTTGTGCACTTCACACCTAGATTTGCATCAAGCACATTCAAAAATACGGCCTAATTAACCATCCCCAGGATGACACCAGGGTAGGTAGCAAAGTCTTTCCTGATCCCAGCTCTGTTCATCTTGGCTTCTTTTAAAAACACAGCAAGCAAGGGTTACTCCAAGCGGAGTCTCCCTTTTTTCCAAAAATTGGGCCCCACACACACCCACCCATTCAGTGGCAGCACTTGTGCCCTAGTTGTGCACTTCACAGCTAGATTTGCATCAAGCACATTCAAAAATACGGCCTAATTAACCGTCCCCAGGATGACACCAGGGTAGGTAGCAAAGTCTTTCCTGATCCCAGCTCTGTTCATCTTGGCTTCTTTTAAAAACACAGCAAGCAAGGGTTACTCCAAGCGGAGTCTTCCTTTTTTCCAAAAATTAGGCCACACAGACACCCCATCAGTGGCAGCACTTGTGCCCTAGTTGCAAACATGATGTTTTGATTTGCATCAAGCACATTCCAAATCCACAAGCATTTACTCTCCCCAGGATGACACAGGGGTAGTAAATTCCTTCTGGATCCATGACTTGTTCATTTTGATGAACGTCAGTCAACGCTGGCAGCTGGACACGACAAAATCTCCAAGGCGTAACTGGAGAGCTCTGGTCATTTTTCTAGATTTGAAGCCCAAAAGGAGCAAGGCTCCATTTGCAAAGTCATGGCATCGATGTTCATTTGGAGATACTCCTGTATCATCCTCTCCAGCCGTTGACTATGTGTAAGACTTGTTGTCTCTGGTGGCCTTGCAAAAGAGGGTCTAAAAAAATTATGAAAAGATTCCATAAAATTGCTGTTACCAGCACCAGATACGGTCCTACTGGTACGGGTAGACTGTTGTAGATGACGAGACCGTCCCATGTTTGGCAAGTTACAACTGGGAGATTCCCTCCCTGCACCTGCATGGTTGTTTGGTGGAAAAGCCGAGCTAAGATCGAGTAACAGCTTCTGCTGATACTCCTGCATACGTGCGTCCCTTTCTATGGCTGGAATTATGTCACAAAATTTGGACTTGTACCGGGGATCTAATAGTGTGGCAATCCAGTAGTCATCATCACTTCTAATTTTGACAATACGAGAGTCATGTTGGAGGTAGTGCAACAAGAAGGCACTCATGTGTCTTGCGCAGCCATGCGGACCAAGTCCACGCTGTGTTTGTGGCATAGAGGTGCTACCCGTTCTTTCTTCCTCTGACATCTCCCCCTAACCTCTTTCAACTGAAATTTGACCAAGGTCTCCCTCATCCGCTGAGTCTTCCATGTCCATGGACAGTTCGTCCTCCATTTCTTCATGTTCTCCTGCACCTTCCTCAACATTTCGCCTGCTACTATGCGCCCTTGTTGATCCCTGTCCCCCATGGTCCCATGCCTGCTGCGTTGGTGATGATGAACGTCTGGACCTTGGTGATGTTGTTGTCCCTTGCGCATATGAATCCTCCTGTAGTTCCTCCCCTTCCTGTTGTCCCACCCCCTGACTCCGAATAGTGTTTAGCGTGTGCTCCAGCATGTAAATGACTGGAATCGTCATGCTGATAATGGCATTGTCAGCGCTAAACATATTCGTCGCCATGTCGAAACTGTGCAGAAGGGTGCATAGGTCCTTGATCTGAGACCACTCCATCAGGGTGATCTGCCCCACCTCTGCATCTCGTTGGCCCAGGCTATATGTCATGACGTATTGCACCAGGGCTCGGCGGTGCTGCCACAGTCGCTGTAACATGTGGAGAGTTGAATTCCAGCGTGTCGCCACATCGCATTTCAGGCGATGAACCGGCAGGCCGAAAGACTTCTGGAGCGATGCAAGTCGCTCAGCTGCGGCGCTTGAACGGTGGAAGTGAGCAGACAGTTTTCGTGCCCTGTTCAGAAGGCCATCTAGGCCGGGATAGTGTGTTAAAAATTGCTGGACGACAAGGTTCAACACGTGAGCCATACAAGGTACATGTGTCACCTTGCCCAGGCGAAGGGCCGCACCCAGGTTTGCAGCATTGTCGCACACGGCCTAACCAGGCTGCAGGTTGAGTGGAGACAACCATTTATTAAACTCGGACCGCGGAGCTGACCACAACTCCTCAGCTGTGTGACTCTTATTCCCAAGACATGTCAAGCTAAAGACCGCCTGATGCCGTTGCGTTCTGCTGCCAGCATAGTAATGAGGGGTGCGTGATTCCTTCTGCGCAGTGAGAACGCTGGTGGCCTGACCAGGCAGGCTTGGGGCGGAGGTGGAGGACCCAGATGAGGTGGAAGATGCAGAAGCAGTGGCGGAACTTGGACAGACAGAGGATTGACACACAAGTCGTGGGGATGGCAAGACTTGTGCAGCAGACACTTCACCATCTATCACCATAGTTACCCAGTGCCCAGTGAGCGACATGTAACGTCCCTGTCCATGCTTACTGGTCCAAGTATCGGTGGTGAAATGCACCCGTTCACACACAGAGTTTCTCAAGGAAGCGGTGATGTTGTGTGTGACATGCTGGTGTAGCGCGGGCACACCTTTCTTAGAGAAGTAGTGGCGACTAGGCATCTGGTACTGGGGCACAGCGACAGACATAAGGTCTCTAAAATCCTTTGTGTCCACTAGGCGGAAAGGCAGCATTTCGGTAGCCAAGAGCTTACAGAGGGATAGAGTCAACCTCTTAGCTTTGTCATGGGTCGCAGGAAGTGGCCTTTTATTTGACCACATCTGAGGGACAGAGATCTGGCTGCTGTGTGTAAACGGTGTTGAGTAGGGTGTCCCTGGAAAAATGCAGGTTTGTAAGGAAAGTGCAGGCGGAGACATGATGTTGCCTTCATCCAACGTTGGTGCTATCGATGTCTGAGAGAGCTGTACACACTCACTTGTTTCCCCTTCCAAACCAACTGACGACCTACCAAGCAAACTGCCTGTTGCGGTTACAGTGGTGGAAGTTGTGCGTGGAAAAACAGGTGTGACAGCTGTCCCCACAGTCCTAGAAGATGAAGAGCGCGCGGATGCACTGGAAGGGGCAGGCGGTGGATGGTTCGCTCCGCTAGGCCGCATTGCAGCACAGTGAGCTTCCCACCGGGACCTATGATATTTATTCATGTGACGATTCATGGAAGAAGTTGTCAAACTGCTGAGGTTTTGACCTCTACTAAGAGAATCATGACAAAGTTTACAGATCACATAATTTGGGCGATCTTTTTCTATGTCAAAAAAGGACCAGGCTAGGCAACGCTTAGAGGCCATGCGACCTGTTGATCCACACCGAATAATGCTCAAAGGCATAGTGGTGGCTGAGGATGCAGTTGTAGACGTGCTACCAGTGCTCCGACTCTGTCCAGGAAGGCGCAAGGTAACTTCGTCGTCGGTTGCATCCTCCTCCACCGCCTCTGTTGACCTCCTCGAGTGCCTGACTGGGGGTTGACAGTAGGTGGGATCTAGAACTTCATCATCAATTGTTGTGTTTGCACTCCCCTCCCCCTCAGACCGAGCCTCTTCTTGCCCTGACCGAATATTTAAGTTGTCATCCCAATCGGGTATCTGCGTCTCATCTTCATCAGTATGTTCCTCATTGTCTATAACCACAGGTGTTACAGTTTGTGACAAAAGGTCAACATTATGCTCAGAAACTTGGTCCTCACGGCCTGGATCAGAGTCACAAAGGTTCAGGGCATCACTGCAGACCATTTCCTGTTCTGTACTCACTGTAGCTTGGGAGCAGACCTCTGATTCCCAGGCTATAGTGTGACTGAACAGCTCTGCAGACTCAGCCATCTCAGTTCCACCATACTGTGCAGGGCTGATGGAGACTTCAGAGCTGGGAGAAAGCAAGTTTGATTGGGATGACAACTCAGAGGACTGGTGTTTTTTGGATGCGGTACTTGAAGTGGCTGAGAGGGCACTTGTTGGACCACTTGAGATCCATTCAAGCATTTTTCTTTTTTGGCCATCATCTACCTTTGTTCCTGTTGTTCGTGTCCGTAAAAAAGGGAGCACATCGGATTGTCCACGGTAAGTAGTAGACATCTTACTTTTGCTGGTAGATGGTCTATCTTCAGCAGATGATAATGGAGCTTTGCCACCTTCCCCACGGACAAAACCTTTTTTTCCTTTTCCACCACGCCTCTTCCCCTTTCCACCAGCATCTGTCATTTTGCCACTCAAGTTGATTGCGACAAGATTGTGCACTTAAAATGTGCTAGTAAAAATTGAGAGGTGGTGTAGATTGCAGCGGTGGTCTAGCTTTATTAACAGCAGAATAATAAAGAATAATTATCACTAACAATGCAACTACGGCCCTTAAACTGGCAGCAGTGTTTGCTAGTATAATGGCTTAGTTATAATGAGTTGGAGTGTGCAATGCAGGTAGAGGTGCTGCAAATGTCTTTGCACTAGTGGGACTATAGCAAAGTCCAATAGCCACGTTTAGGATGCCACTAGGTACACTGAGTGTTTGCTAGTATAATGGCTTAGTTATAATGAGTTGGAGTGTGCAATGCAGGTAGAGGTGCTGCAAATGTCTTTGCACTAGTGGGACTATAGCAAAGTCCAATAGCCACGTTTAGGATGCCACTAGGTACACTGAGTGTTTGCTAGTATAATGGCTTAGTTATAATGAGTTGGAGTGTGCAATGCAGGTAGAGGTGCTGCAAATGTCTTTGCACTAGTGGGACTATAGCAAAAGTCCAATAGCCACGTTTAGGATGCCACTAGGTACACTGAGTGTTTGCTAGTATAATGGCTTAGTTATAATGAGTTGGAGTGTGCAATGCAGGTAGAGGTGCTGCAAATGTCTTTGCACTAGTGGGACTATAGCAAAAGTCCAATAGCCACGTTTAGGATGCCACTAGGTACACTGAGTGTTTGCTAGTATAATGGCTTAGTTATAATGAGTTGGAGTGTGCAATGCAGGTAGAGGTGCTGCAAATGTCTTTGCACTAGTGGGACTATAGCAAAAGTCCAATAGCCACGTTTAGGATGCCACTAGGTACACTGAGTGTTTGCTAGTATAATGGCTTAGTTATAATGAGTTGGAGTGTGCAATGCAGGTAGAGGTGCTGCAAATGTCTTTGCACTAGTGGGACTATAGCAAAGTCCAATAGCCACGTTTAGGATGCCACTAGGTACACTGAGTGTTTGCTAGTATAATGGCTTACTTATAATGAGTTGGAGTGTGCAATGCAGGTAGAGGTGCTGCAAATGTCTTTGCACTAGTGGGACTATAGCAAAGTCCAATAGCCACGTTTAGGATGCCACTAGGTACACTGAGTGTTTGCTAGTATAATGGCTTAGTTATAATGAGTTGTAGTGTGCAATGCAGATAGAGGTGCTGCAAATGTCTTTGCACTAGTGGGACTATAGCAAAAGTCCAATAGCCACGTTTAGGATGCCACTAGGTACACTGAGTGTTTGCTAGTATAATGGCTTAGTTATAATGAGTTGGAGTGTGCAATGCAGGTAGAGGTGCTGCAAATGTCTTTGCACTAGTGGGACTATAGCAAAGTCCAATAGCCACGTTTAGGATGCCACTAGGTACACTGAGTGTTTGCTAGTATAATGGCTTAGTTATAATGAGTTGGAGTGTGCAATGCAGGTAGAGGTGCTGCAAATGTCTTTGCACTAGTGGGACTATAGCAAAGTCCAATAGCCACGTTTAGGATGCCACTAGGTACACTGAGTGTTTGCTAGTATAATGGCTTAGTTATAATGAGTTGGAGTGTGCAATGCAGGTAGAGGTGCTGCAAATGTCTTTGCACTAGTGGGACTATAGCAAAGTCCAATAGCCACGTTTAGGATGCCACTAGGTACACTGAGTGTTTGCTAGTATAATGGCTTAGTTATAATGAGTTGGAGTGTGCAATGCAGGTAGAGGTGCTGCAAATGTCTTTGCACTAGTGGGACTATAGCAAAAGTCCAATAGCCACGTTTAGGATGCCACTAGGTACACTGAGTGTTTGCTAGTATAATGGCTTAGTTATAATGAGTTGGAGTGTGCAATGCAGGTAGAGGTGCTGCAAATGTCTTTGCACTAGTGGGACTATAGCAAAAGTCCAATAGCCACGTTTAGGATGCCACTAGGTACACTGTGTGTTTGCTAGTATAATGGCTTAGTTATAATGAGTTGGAGTGTGCAATGCAGGTAGAGGTGCTGCAAATGTCTTTGCACTAGTGGAACTATAGCAAAAGTCCAATAGCCACGTTTAGGATGCCACTAGGTACACTGAGTGTTTGCTAGTATAATGGCTTAGTTATAATGAGTTGGAGTGTGCAATGCAGGTAGAGGTGCTGCAAATGTCTTTGCACTAGTGGGACTATAGCAAAAGTCCAATAGCCACGTTTAGGATGCCACTAGGTACACTGAGTGTTTGCTAGTATAATGGCTTAGTTATAATGAGTTGGAGCGTGCAATGCAGGCAGAGGTGCTGCAAATGTCTTTGCACTAGTGGGACTATAGCAAAGTCCAATAGCCACGTTTAGGATGCCACTAGGTACACTGAGTGTTTGCTAGTATAATGGCTTAGTTATAATGAGTTGGAGTGTGCAATGCAGGTAGAGGTGCTGCAAATGTCTTTGCACTAGTGGGACTATAGCAAAGTCCAATAGCCACGTTTAGGATGCCACTAGGTACACTGAGTGTTTGCTAGTATAATGGCTTAGTTATAATGAGTTGTAGTGTGCAATGCAGGTAGAGGTGCTGCAAATGTCTTTGCACTAGTGGGACTATAGCAAAGTCCAATAGCCACGTTTAGGATGCCACTAGGTACACTGAGTGTTTGCTAGTATAATGGCTTAGTTATAATGAGTTGGAGTGTGCAATGCAGGCAGAGGTGCTGCAAATGTCTTTGCACTAGTGGGACTATAGCAAAAGTCCAATAGCCACGTTTAGGATGCCACTAGATACACTGAGTGTTTGCTAGTATAATGGCTTAGTTATAATGAGTTGGAGTGTGCAATGCAGGTAGAGGTGCTGCAAATGTCTTTGCACTAGTGGGACTATAGCAAAAGTCCAATAGCCACGTTTAGGATGCCACTAGGTACACTGAGTGTTTGCTAGTATAATGGCTTAGTTATAATGAGTTGGAGTGTGCAATGCAGGTAGAGGTGCTGCAAATGTCTTTGCACTAGTGGGACTATAGCAAAAGTCCAATAGCCACGTTTAGGATGCCACTAGGTACACTGAGTGTTTGCTAGTATAATGGCTTAGTTATAATGAGTTGGAGTGTGCAATGCAGGTAGAGGTGCTGCAAATGTCTTTGCACTAGTGGGACTATAGCAAAGTCCAATAGCCATGTTTAGGATGCCACTAGGTACACTGAGTGTTTGCTAGTATAATGGCTTAGTTATAATGAGTTGGAGTGTGCAATGCAGGTAGAGGTGCTGCAAATGTCTTTGCACTAGTGGGACTATAGCAAAGTCCAATAGCCACGTTTAGGATGCCACTAGGTACACTGAGTGTTTGCTAGTATAATGGCTTAGTTATAATGAGTTGGAGTGTGCAATGCAGATAGAGGTGCTGCAAATGTCTTTGCACTAGTGGGACTATAGCAAAGTCCAATAGCCACGTTTAGGATGCCACTAGGTACACTGAGTGTTTGCTAGTATAATGGCTTAGTTATAATGAGTTGGAGTGTGCAATGCAGGTAGAGGTGCTGCAAATGTCTTTGCACTAGTGGGACTATAGCAAAAGTCCAATAGCCATGTTTAGAATGCCACTAGGTACACTGAGTGTTTGCTAGTATAATGGCTTAGTTATAATGAGTTGGAGTGTGCAATGCAGGTAGAGGTGCTGCAAATGTCTTTGCACTAGTGGGACTATAGCAAAGTCCAATAGCCATGTTTAGGATGCCACTAGGTACACTGAGTGTTTGCTAGTATAATGGCTTAGTTATAATGAGTTGGAGTGTGCAATGCAGGTAGAGGTGCTGCAAATGTCTTTGCACTAGTGGGACTATAGCAAAGTCCAATAGCCACGTTTAGGATGCCACTAGGTACACTGAGTGTTTGCTAGTATAATGGCTTAGTTATAATGAGTTGGAGTGTGCAATGCAGGTAGAGGTGCTGCAAATGTCTTTGCACTAGTGGGACTATAGCAAAGTCCAATAGCCACGTTTAGGATGCCACTAGGTACACTGAGTGTTTGCTAGTATAATGGCTTACTTATAATGAGTTGGAGTGTGCAATGCAGGTAGAGGTGCTGCAAATGTCTTTGCACTAGTGGGACTATAGCAAAGTCCAATAGCCACGTTTAGGATGCCACTAGGTACACTGAGTGTTTGCTAGTATAATGGCTTAGTTATAATGAGTTGTAGTGTGCAATGCAGATAGAGGTGCTGCAAATGTCTTTGCACTAGTGGGACTATAGCAAAAGTCCAATAGCCACGTTTAGGATGCCACTAGGTACACTGAGTGTTTGCTAGTATAATGGCTTAGTTATAATGAGTTGGAGTGTGCAATGCAGGTAGAGGTGCTGCAAATGTCTTTGCACTAGTGGGACTATAGCAAAGTCCAATAGCCACGTTTAGGATGCCACTAGGTACACTGAGTGTTTGCTAGTATAATGGCTTAGTTATAATGAGTTGGAGTGTGCAATGCAGGTAGAGGTGCTGCAAATGTCTTTGCACTAGTGGGACTATAGCAAAGTCCAATAGCCACGTTTAGGATGCCACTAGGTACACTGAGTGTTTGCTAGTATAATGGCTTAGTTATAATGAGTTGGAGTGTGCAATGCAGGTAGAGGTGCTGCAAATGTCTTTGCACTAGTGGGACTATAGCAAAGTCCAATAGCCACGTTTAGGATGCCACTAGGTACACTGAGTGTTTGCTAGTATAATGGCTTAGTTATAATGAGTTGGAGTGTGCAATGCAGGTAGAGGTGCTGCAAATGTCTTTGCACTAGTGGGACTATAGCAAAAGTCCAATAGCCACGTTTAGGATGCCACTAGGTACACTGAGTGTTTGCTAGTATAATGGCTTAGTTATAATGAGTTGGAGTGTGCAATGCAGGTAGAGGTGCTGCAAATGTCTTTGCACTAGTGGGACTATAGCAAAAGTCCAATAGCCACGTTTAGGATGCCACTAGGTACACTGAGTGTTTGCTAGTATAATGGCTTAGTTATAATGAGTTGGAGTGTGCAATGCAGGTAGAGGTGCTGCAAATGTCTTTGCACTAGTGGAACTATAGCAAAAGTCCAATAGCCACGTTTAGGATGCCACTAGGTACACTGAGTGTTTGCTAGTATAATGGCTTAGTTATAATGAGTTGGAGTGTGCAATGCAGGTAGAGGTGCTGCAAATGTCTTTGCACTAGTGGGACTATAGCAAAAGTCCAATAGCCACGTTTAGGATGCCACTAGGTACACTGAGTGTTTGCTAGTATAATGGCTTAGTTATAATGAGTTGGAGCGTGCAATGCAGGCAGAGGTGCTGCAAATGTCTTTGCACTAGTGGGACTATAGCAAAGTCCAATAGCCACGTTTAGGATGCCACTAGGTACACTGAGTGTTTGCTAGTATAATGGCTTAGTTATAATGAGTTGGAGTGTGCAATGCAGGTAGAGGTGCTGCAAATGTCTTTGCACTAGTGGGACTATAGCAAAGTCCAATAGCCACGTTTAGGATGCCACTAGGTACACTGAGTGTTTGCTAGTATAATGGCTTAGTTATAATGAGTTGTAGTGTGCAATGCAGGTAGAGGTGCTGCAAATGTCTTTGCACTAGTGGGACTATAGCAAAGTCCAATAGCCACGTTTAGGATGCCACTAGGTACACTGAGTGTTTGCTAGTATAATGGCTTAGTTATAATGAGTTGGAGTGTGCAATGCAGGCAGAGGTGCTGCAAATGTCTTTGCACTAGTGGGACTATAGCAAAAGTCCAATAGCCACGTTTAGGATGCCACTAGATACACTGAGTGTTTGCTAGTATAATGGCTTAGTTATAATGAGTTGGAGTGTGCAATGCAGGTAGAGGTGCTGCAAATGTCTTTGCACTAGTGGGACTATAGCAAAAGTCCAATAGCCACGTTTAGGATGCCACTAGGTACACTGAGTGTTTGCTAGTATAATGGCTTAGTTATAATGAGTTGGAGTGTGCAATGCAGGTAGAGGTGCTGCAAATGTCTTTGCACTAGTGGGACTATAGCAAAGTCCAATAGCCACGTTTAGGATGCCACTAGGTACACTGAGTGTTTGCTAGTATAATGGCTTAGTTATAATGAGTTGTAGTGTGCAATGCAGGTAGAGGTGCTGCAAATGTCTTTGCACTAGTGGGACTATAGCAAAAGTCCAATAGCCACGTTTAGGATGCCACTAGGTACACTGAGTGTTTGCTAGTATAATGGCTTAGTTATAATGAGTTGGAGTGTGCAATGCAGGTAGAGGTGCTGCAAATGTCTTTGCACTAGTGGGACTATAGCAAAGTCCAATAGCCACGTTTAGGATGCCACTAGGTACACTGAGTGTTTGCTAGTATAATGGCTTAGTTATAATGAGTTGGAGTGTGCAATGCAGGCAGAGGTGCTGCAAATGTCTTTGCACTAGTGGGACTATAGCAAAAGTCCAATAGCCACGTTTAGGATGCCACTAGATACACTGAGTGTTTGCTAGTATAATGGCTTAGTTATAATGAGTTGGAGTGTGCAATGCAGGTAGAGGTGCTGCAAATGTCTTTGCACTAGTGGGACTATAGCAAAAGTCCAATAGCCACGTTTAGGATGCCACTAGGTACACTGAGTGTTTGCTAGTATAATGGCTTAGTTATAATGAGTTGGAGTGTGCAATGCAGGTAGAGGTGCTGCAAATGTCTTTGCACTAGTGGGACTATAGCAAAGTCCAATAGCCATGTTTAGGATGCCACTAGGTACACTGAGTGTTTGCTAGTATAATGGCTTAGTTATAATGAGTTGGAGTGTGCAATGCAGGTAGAGGTGCTGCAAATGTCTTTGCACTAGTGGGACTATAGCAAAGTCCAATAGCCACGTTTAGGATGCCACTAGGTACACTGAGTGTTTGCTAGTATAATGGCTTAGTTATAATGAGTTGGAGTGTGCAATGCAGATAGAGGTGCTGCAAATGTCTTTGCACTAGTGGGACTATAGCAAAGTCCAATAGCCACGTTTAGGATGCCACTAGGTACACTGAGTGTTTGCTAGTATAATGGCTTAGTTATAATGAGTTGGAGTGTGCAATGCAGGTAGAGGTGCTGCAAATGTCTTTGCACTAGTGGGACTATAGCAAAAGTCCAATAGCCATGTTTAGAATGCCACTAGGTACACTGAGTGTTTGCTAGTATAATGGCTTAGTTATAATGAGTTGGAGTGTGCAATGCAGGTAGAGGTGCTGCAAATGTCTTTGCACTAGTGGGACTATAGCAAAGTCCAATAGCCATGTTTAGGATGCCACTAGGTACACTGAGTGTTTGCTAGTATAATGGCTTAGTTATAATGAGTTGGAGTGTGCAATGCAGGTAGAGGTGCTGCAAATGTCTTTGCACTAGTGGGACTATAGCAAAGTCCAATAGCCACGTTTAGGATGCCACTAGGTACACTGAGTGTTTGCTAGTATAATGGCTTAGTTATAATGAGTTGGAGTGTGCAATGCAGATAGAGGTGCTGCAAATGTCTTTGCACTAGTGGGACTATAGCAAAGTCCAATAGCCACGTTTAGGATGCCACTAGGTACACTGAGTGTTTGCTAGTATAATGGCTTAGTTATAATGAGTTGGAGTGTGCAATGCAGGTAGAGGTGCTGCAAATGTCTTTGCACTAGTGGGACTATAGCAAAAGTCCAATAGCCATGTTTAGAATGCCACTAGGTACACTGAGTGTTTGCTAGTATAATGGCTTAGTTATAATGAGTTGGAGTGTGCAATGCAGATAGAGGTGCTGCAAATGTCTTTGCACTAGTGGGACTATAGCAAAGTCCAATAGCCACGTTTAGGATGCCACTAGGTACACTGACTGTTTGCTAGTATAATGGCTTAGTTATAATGAGTTGGAGTGTGCAATGCAGGCAGAGGTGCTGCAAATGTCTTTGCACTAGTGTGACTAGACAAAAGTCCAATAGCCACGTTTAGGATGCCACTAGGTACACTGAGTGTTTGCTAGTATAATGGCTTAGTTATAATGAGTTGGAGTGTGCAGAGGACAGGAGGGTACAGTGCCAGGATTGTGGGGCTCTGGGTAGAGGAAAGGAAGCCTGCCTTTCTATTCCCTCCTAATAGGGAAATGCAGGGAGGAAATCCCTGACCTTTGCTACACAGACGCTGTCGCTGTTTTCAGGACCTGTCACCTATGGCTCTGACCCTGCCGGTACGAGCCCTTAAAAGGACTGATGGAAAGTGCTATCCCTATGCTGTCCATCGCTGTGTATGGAGCGCATACAGCTGTATCAGCGATAGGACTCAGGACGGAGCTGCGCCAGTGATGTCTGACACCAAGGACGCAGAAGAGATAATGGCGTCCTGGAGGAAAATGTCCGGTTTTATAATGCAGGGACATGTGACATGGACATCCTATCACACATGCCGTTGCTTCTCTGGCTAAAAGTCCACTTAGCTGTGTGTGTGTCTGGGATTGGCTGACATGCTGGCCCGCCCCACAAGACGCGCGCGCTTAGGGAAGGAAGACAAGGAAAAAAAAAAAAAAATGGCGATCGCCATTATACAAACAGGAGTGATCTGAAGGCGCTGTTCACGCACACTATACACTGAAATGTCATAATAGTGACTTACACTATTACAGCAGAAAGCCAGCTAGGAATTAGCTGTTTTTTGCTGCTAGAACCGTTCTCGAACGTTTCTAGAACTATCGAGCTTTTGCAAAAAGCTCGAGTTCTAGTTCGATCTAGAACAGGCCCCAAAATCACTCGAGCCTAGAACTGGAGAACCACGAACCACGAACCGCGCTCAACTCTAGTCATGTGTATGGCCAGCTTTACGCTAGAGAAAAAAGTTCTTTTTCAACCTACCGTACCAAGCCATATTTCAACTCCAGGTTCAGTGCACGGAATCCAGGATAGGCTGTCCCAATCGGTTACTTGTAGATAGGTAGAAAAAAAAAATCCACCTCCGTGGTCTGCTTCAAAAAAGTTTTTTTAAAACTCCATTTTACTAAAGATAGTTAAAAATCACACATTTTAAAAATCTTATGCATTTCAGACCCTAAGAATAGCGGGTCCTTAATTATATACAGTGTGTCCACCCATATACTGTCCACCGCCATTAACGTGAGAACGGCGGCAGCTATAGGCATAGAAGTGGTGTCTAGGTATAGTAAAGTAGCCATGCGCTATGCAACGAAAACACCTATAGCGCCACCTGGTGGAAAACAATGGAGTTAGCATTTTTATCTCGAAAACGGAACAAGATAGAGAAGAAAAGTGAATTACAAAATTGTAGGGCATCATCAATTCACTACGAATCGACACCTTGCATACAGAGATGCTATGATATGAAACCCATGACCCCCCCAAAACATTGAATGCTGGTCACGCATATGGCGCTCATTTAACTTTGATGCTCAAAGTGGCCACCGTCAGCTGCAATGCACATCTGGACTCTGGACAGCATATTGTATCTTGCTGCACGTTGTGCAATATGGTAGGTGACATGTTTGCACAAGCATTTGTAATACGTCATTGTAGGTCCTGCAATGTTGGTGGAGGGGTTGCATACCCCTCAGTTTGATGTGACCTCACAGAAAGAAGTCCAATGATGTCAGGTCAGGTGAGCGTGGAGGCCACTCCATGCAGCCACCATACCCAATGACTTGTAGGAAGGTCTCTATGAGGTATCGCTTTACATCTGCAGCCTTGTGAGTTTTACACATTCTAATCATAGCATTTCTGTATGCAAGATGTTGATTCGTATTGAATTGATGATGCCCTACAACTTTTAATTCACTTTTTTTCTCGTTCCGTTTTCGAGATAAAAATGCTAACTCCGTTGTTTTCCACCAGGTGGCGCGATAGGTGGTTTTATTGCGTATCGCATGGCTACTTTACTATACCTAGACACCACTTCTATGCTTATAGCTACCGCCATTCTCAAGTTAATGGCGGTGGACAGCATAAGCGTGGACACACTGTATAGTATATTGTTCAATAAGAACAAATTTATGTGAACACATACAAAAGGAAGTCAACTACAGGGAGATGCCAAGGGTAATGATAAATTTGCAGCTGAATAGATATAATTCACTAGTGTATAACTTGGAAGAGTGAAATACAAGAAAAAAAGATTGCACTCGGAGTCATGTTATTCAATGAGGCAATGCAGATCTACATTTTTTCTCAGCTGTGTTTGCCTATAAGTGAATGCATAAATCAAACGAGATTCACCTATTCAAATGTATGGCTGTGAGAAAAAATCAGATACTACACAGACAATGCCAATAGCATCTGTTTTTTACGGATACATTATCATTCCGTAGCATAGGACACTGTAAATGGTCCTGCAAATTATTGTAATTGACTAATAGCTGCTGAAAACAAAGATTGCAAATGGACAGCACTCAGACAGCACATGGATGAGAAAAAATTATTTTCTGGATCAAAATATGACCAATTTTTTATGCGCTAGTGTGACCGTACCCTCAAACTCATGATCAATAGTAGTCAGTAGACAGCCGCCATCATTTAAAGTGATTCTAATTAACCCATATAAAGTATAACTGTTCTAGTTGCATTTTCCTGACATTTTATTAAATGCATTTTACAGCAAAAGCCATGTTTTGAAACCAGTTTACAACACAGCAATGCTGAAAGTTATCAGTCAGGAGAAAGGTACAAAATGTTTTCCACAGTATTAGATTAGCCAGGCATATATATATTGAATACTGGCAAGATGGTCATCAAGAAGTGTACTAAACTTGCAAAACAGTGACATTACCTAGAACCGTTCCTGAAAAATTGATGAAAATGCAAAAAGATAATTAATCCAGGAGGCTACTAAGAGGATGACAATGACATCAAAAGAGCTTTAGTTATTTCTGGCAAGTACTGGTTTGTACAACATATGACAGCAATTTCCCTTAAGGCTCGGTTCCAGTTGCATTTTGCACAGAGTGAATCTGATAAAACATCAGACTGCACTCGCACCAGTGGAAAACTATGAAGCAGTGTCCATCTGCGATTGATTTCTCATGCCATATTGTCATGAGAAATGGATCTTAGCATGCTGCGTTTGGCAATTAGTCTCAGCTCACACGCACCCATACATGTCTATGGGTGTGTGTGAAACATCTCACTGCACTTGTATGTCATCAGACCTCAGTGCGATGTACGCAGAGACAGGCCGCGGAGGAAAGGGAGAAATTGCTGCCTCCCTTTCCTTAGCAGCTGTGATCCGATCACAAGATCAGATCCCAGTCTCATGACCCTCGGCTCACAGCCGCAGCAGAGGGCTATTAGCATACTGCTTCCCATGCTCTCGCACGGAAGCTATGTGAAAATGGACCAAGGCCATATTCTTCATGTCTGGGGTAGGTGGCAAGATGAAATCTTTTTTATCTAAAGAAAAACATCCAAGCCTGTGTGTTTTCCAAAACCTAAATCAGGTCTGCCAAAAAGTCATATAGTCTGATGAGACCAAAGTTGAACTTTTTGGTCATATTTTCGAAAGGTACACCTGATGGAAATCAAATGTGCATTACTAAAAGAACAGCATATCCACAGTGAAGCATGGTGGAGTCAGCATTATGCTTTGGAGCTGTTTTTGGCAACTACAACTGGGGCTTTATTCAATATGGAGGGACCTATGAACAGTTACAAATATCTATTTTGCAACAAAACCTTCAGGTCTCTTCTAAAAAGCTAAAGATGAAGAGTTTCACCTTTCAGCATGACAACGACCCTAAGCAGCAAACTGTTAGTTTAAAGGTGTGATTATTTATGCAACTACAATATTTTGGTTCTTAATTTTTCTTTATTTGCCTACAAAGATTTCAGTTTATTTTTCAATTTAATTGTACAGATAATGGGTTATCTTAATCCCTTAACAACCTTGGGTCATACTGGAATGTCCTAACCCATCAAGGTGTAATTACCTGCGGCTGCTGCGGTGAGCCAGCGATGAGTCCTGCAAATGTTAGATGATTTGAACAGTTGACATGTGTGCCTCACAGGCACGGGCGGACCCACGATTCACCTGAAAATGTTAACCCCTTAAACCGTGCTTTCAAAATCTGACAGTATGAATTAAATCCCTGCTGCAGTACACAACAACTCACCCGCCGCCATTGGAAGCCATGTGACAATCATGTGGAGCCGATGGTTGCCAATGGTAGCACAGGGTCATGTGATGACTCCTGTAGCTATCATGACTTACCTCTTGTAACGTAACAGCCGACAAAAATGAATCAGCGATCATACTGATGATCCTTGTAGTCCCCTAGGTGGACAAGTAAAATAAAAAAAGTTTTAAAAAATTAAAAAAATAAAAAAAAGGTTCAAATCACTCCCCTTTTACCCCATTGAAAATTAAAGGGTTAAAAAATATACACATATTTGGTATTGCCGCATTCAGAAATGCCCAATTTATCAAAATATAAAATCAACTAATCTGGTCGGTAAATGGCGTAGCGGCAAAGAAATTCCAAATGCCAAAATTACGCAATAACAGGCAATCAAAACCTAGCATAAGCACAAAAATGGTACCATTAAAAATGTCAACTCATGATGCAAGAAATAAGCCATCATTGAGCAATAGATCCAGAAAAATGAGAATGCTACGGGTTGCAGAAAATAGCACAAAAAGTGCGCCACTTTTTTTGGACAAACATCTGAAATTTTTTTAACCACTTAGATAAAAGTACACCTATACATGTTTGGTGTCTACAAACTCACACCGACCTGAGGCATCACACCCACACATCGGTTTTACCATATAGTGAACATGGTAAATAAAATATCCCAAAAACAATCACACATTTTTTTTTGCAATTTTCCCGCACATGGAATTTTTTGCCATTTTACAGTACATTATATGGTAAAGCTTATGATTTCATTTAAAAGTACAACTCGTCGCGAAAAAAACTAGCCTTCATATGGTAAGATTGATGGAAAAATAAAAAAGTTATGGCTCTCAAAAGAAGAGGAGCAGAAAAAAAATCAAACGAAAAATGGAAAATCGGTTGGGGTGAAGGGGTTAAATGTGGGAAAGTTCTGAAATTATTGGTCTTGACATGATTTTTTACATGACATTTTATCAAGTGTGTGTAGACTTTTTATATCCACTGTACATTCCACGAGCATTTAAACTTTCATGTAATTTCTATCTAAGAATGTAAAAAACAACTTTTTGTGTACATAAAAAGCAGACAGACCGCCGAATACAACAGAGTTTGAAATCTACTCATTATACTGATGGAAAGTTTGATAATGTAGCTCAGCTGAGAACTGGATTTTTGATTTTAATCCTCCCACATTCATAGCTATAAAAGACAAAGATTTTATGTCAATATAAACATTTGTATGTGATGCCTAGAGTTTTGCAAGATGAGCATTTTACCATATAAATAGTATGTATTCCATTTATATTAACTTTTATTATGGACTAAATGCAGCAAAAGTATTTTTTTTTGTTTTTATTTGTGTTCTTTACTGATTAAAATAAATATTTATATTAAAATATGTTCACTTTATTCTGCAAGTTGTTACAATTACAGAGATACAATACATAACTCTTATGCGGGCGTCACACGAGGCGATCTATCGTGCGCTAGATCGTCGGGGTCACGGTTTTCGTGACACACATCCGGCTTCGTTGGCGACGTCGTCTCGTGTGACACCGATGAGGGATCGCAAATCGGTGAGAAATCGGGTATCGTGTACTCCTCGTTTATTTTTAAAAAATCGTTTATTTTACTTTCCGCAGGTTGTTCATCGTAACTGGGGTAGCACACATCGCAGTGTGTGACACCCAGGGAATGATGAACACAGCTTACCTGCGTCCCGCGGCACCCGCCGGCTATGTGGAAGGAAGGAGGTGGGAAGGATGTTTACATCCCGCTCATCTCCGCCCCTCCGGTTCTATTGGGCGGCTGCTGTGTGACGTCGCTGTGACGCCGAACGTCCCACCCCCTTCAGGAAGTGGATGTTCGCCGCCCACAGCGACGTCACTCAGCACGTAAGTACGTGTGACGGGGGTTAAACGACTTTGTGCGACACGGGCAGCGATTTGCCCGTGACGCACAAACAACGGGGGCGGGTACGATCGCTCGTGCGATCGCACAATAGATTGTACCGTGTGAAGCCCGCATTATTGTTATTTGTTGATTGTAGTCTTAACTTGTATCTTTATTTTTTGTTATCTTTTTGGAAACAAATCTTATCTTTCCTAATGTTTTTATTAAGACATAGTCGTATAAGGTGATCTATGCATATATACGAGTACATTATGCCTGCGAGATGTGCAAAATGGCATTTTCTGCACCATCAATAGCTTCTAACAAAATATTATTAATAATAATAATTATAATTATTATTATTATAATAATAATAAATAGCATTACTTTTAAACAGTCTGCTATGATAAAAATATAAAAAAAAAAATATAGTAAAAGCAATGTTCTGAAAAACCTGTGTTGAAGGTCCTTTGAAGGCCTATTTTGGAGAGCCTGCAATGTGTAATTGGCCTTACAATATCACCAGCAGTTTTGTTTCTGGAGCTTACGGAATACGGAAAAACGAGAGGACAAAAGAGGAAAAGAAGTGGCATGTTATTTATTGTGGGCTTTGACTGTTATTACCGTCCATTGGTGTGTATATGTTTTTTAAATGTTTTTATATGTCTCAGTGGTTGTTTTTGAACAGTTTAAATAGAATTATGTAATTTTGTGTTTTTTCTAGCATTAATAACATTTGCTTTGGTTTATTTATCTATTGTATGGTGATCCCCTGTTTTTTGGCACTTCTTTTCCTCTTTTGTCCTCTCATGTTGTATTAGGTGCCAGGGATGATCCCGGGAGAATCTCTCTGGCGTCCTCCATGGTTCAATTTCTAGGAATACGGAAATACAGAATACGGAATACGAAAGCTGCTGTATCTGCAGGAAAAGTGCTAATGGATATAAAGGTAAGAACTGAAAACTGTCATTGATACTATTATGGCTCGGTCAAAAGTACATATGACTGTTTACAAACACTTGTATCCATTTTTATGCCTCTAGTTTGCTTTATTCATCTAACCCAGACCTGGGCAGGGGGCGGCCCGCGGGCCACATCCGGCCTGCTTACTCTCTGTGACCGGCCCGCCCGTCTTCAGCCGATGCAGTGGAGCCGGTGAAGTGGAGCCGGGCTGCAGCATGTCGGGCAGGGAGAGATCCTGCAGGTCCGCACAGTCAGTGCAGGCAGCAGAACGCAGGAATCTCTCCTCTGTTCCCTGCCAGCACTTTCTCTGTGACACACGCGCGCGCTGTGATGTTATCAGTACTGTGCGCGTGTGTAATTTCAAATGTTCCTGCCCAGGCGACAAGAGAAGAGCGGCACAGCGGGGGCCTTCACAAAGAGAAGCAGCGATGGGGGCCCCTCGGAGAAGACATCAGCGCAGCCAGGGCCCATACAACAGAAGGAGCAGCTCAGCGGGGGGGCCTGTACGGAGGTGCCTCAGGACGGGGACAATAACAAGGGAGAGGTAAGTAGTGACTAATAAGCTGAGGAGGGGAGAATGGGGGAGAGGGGGGGGACTGGTGACTAATACTGGGGGTGTAGTGGTGTAGTTTTACAGGTGTAGTATGTGGTGTTGTGTATATAGTGGTGTAGTATATAGTGGTGTAGTACATGGGGTGTAGTAATGTAGCTTTATTACAGGTGTAGTATATAGGGCTGTAGTATATGGGGGTGTTGTATATAGTGAAGTAGTATATTACAGGTGTACTATATGGAGGTGTAGTATATCACAGGTGTAGTACATGAGGGGTGTAGTATATTACAGGTGTATTATATGGGGGTGTAGTATATTACAGGTGTACTATATGGAGGTGTAGTATATGGGGGTGTAGTATATTACAGGTGTATTATATGGGGGTGTAGTATATTACAGGTGTACTATATAGAGGTGTACTATATGGAGGTGTAGTATATGGAGGTGTAGTATATTACAGGTGTATTTGACTCGCCCACCCCAGGGCTATGGGACACCCGGTGCCGGGCCGGAATAGTCCGGGGGTCGTCAGTGGTGGCGGAGCCCGACTCCGTGACCCTGGCAGGGTCAACTAATATGGCTTCAGTGGGGGTGCTTAAAGTTTATATTCGTGACGCCACCTGTGGTTTGTG
Organism: Anomaloglossus baeobatrachus; assembly: GCF_048569485.1. NCBI lineage: Eukaryota > Metazoa > Chordata > Amphibia > Anura > Aromobatidae > Anomaloglossus > Anomaloglossus baeobatrachus. Next base: position 333,741,085 of record NC_134356.1, on the reverse strand, counting down.
GCTATTAAGCCGCAGCTGCTGTATGGGGCCTCCGGGGGTGATGGAACGGCAGCAATGGTGGTACTGCTCCCCACAGGTGGAGCTGGACCCTGGGGCACCGGTTGGTGCTTGTAAGTGTCGGTGTAGTTGCGGTGTAGTGCAGGGCCGACATGGCGGTGAAAGGACCGGACACAAACAACAGTCTCTTTACCTTCTCCACTTTTACTGGGTAAACGGTTAGTCCTGTGAGACAGTTACAGGTGGTAGAGGGCTCCGGCCAGCCTGGAAGTAGCTGGGGTCATCTCTTTGGCCAGTCGAGTATGAGGCCTACTCCCTGCTCTTTCTCTGCTTTTACAGGACCCTGCGTCTGAGGTTTAGCAGTGGCCCTTTCGCTGCTGGGACTTGTGGTGCGTCCCGTTCCCACGTGGTAGGCTGCGCAGGGCCTCTCTGGTGCTTCTCTGCTGGAGTCCACACCGGGCCTTGGTGATGCAGCTGGAACTTCGGGTTATTTTGGGGGCCAGGAGGCCTGCAGTCCTCCTGCCCTTTGGATTCGGCTACCAGGGAGGATTTTAGGCCCTGGTGGCCACAGACTCCGATGTCCACTTCTGTTTCTTTGCCTCACTGCAGCTCTTGCTTCACTGGACTGAGCTAACCAGCTCCAACTCCAGCTCACCAGACTGCATTACTCTGCGTCTTCACTCTCTGGACTTTCCTCACAGACTGAACACTAACTCCTCCCTCAGGTCAGGCTTGAGGAATGCTCCCTGGAACTCCAGGTACAGAGCTCCCTCTGCTGGCCTGAGGGAGAAACTGCGTTGGATGTTGGTACTTACTGGCCAATGATTTCCCCAATTACCTCCAGGCTCAGCATTAACCCTTTTGAGGGGGCAACACTGTTGTGGCAACCAGGTGCTGGGGCGCCACATATTATATGGGGGTGTAGTATATTACAGGTGTAGTACATAGGAGTGTAGTGATGTATATTACAGGTGTAGTATATAGGGGTGTAGTGATGTATATTACAGGTGTAGTATATGGGGTGTAATGATGTAGTATATTACAGGTGTAGTATATAGTGGTGTAGTATAATACAGGTGTACATGGGGGTGTAGTGATGTAGTATATTACAGGAGAAGTATATAGGGGTGTAGTGATGTAGTTTATTACAGGTGTAGTATATGGAGGGGGTGTAGTGATGTAGTTTCTTACAGGTTTAGTATATGGAGGGGGTGTAGTAATGTAGTATATTGGGTAGAACGGAGTTAATTATATTAGTCTGGCCCTCTAAACCAATCCCAATTTCTCATGCGGCCCCATGGGAAAATTAATTGCCCACCCCTGATCTAACCCATGTAAACCGATTGCAAAATGGTTTTCTACAATGCAGTGTAGAATTTAACACAGTTGCAATTTTTCATCAGGGTATCAGACTATTTAAAATGTGTTGTAAATTCTATTCCATTATTACAAATGTAAAAAATTGCAATTGTTCATAGACAGGCCTTTTTTTATTTCATTTGGAGAATGCAAAACTAGAATATGTCTCAGGCAGATCTGCATTCAGTTTTTGATCATCTCACTGTATTGCCTCTGTCTGATATAAGGAAAGATCAGAAATCTTTTTATTCTCAAAGATCTGAACCAATTTGTTTAGACCAATTGTAGATATAACTTTAAGAAACTTTACAAAGTGTTTTCCTGCCAAGAGACACATTTTTGGTACAGAAATGTCCACTACACACCTAATTGTGAGTATACCCTATACAGTAAGAGTTTTCCAGGATCCCAATCATATTTGTAAGATGTTTACTGTTGAAGCAATGTCTTGGGGCATGCATACTTACAATAGGTTAGCTCAGCTGCCCTTGAGTCAATACATAGATCTCATACTGGTTTTTTTTTCTAGTTTCACCCTTTATGCAGTGATTTGGGTTTGATTAAACATCACATATTCTGAAACAATAACAGGAGAATATTACAATGAATTAATGTATTTAAAATAATAAATGTACAGGTAATTTAGCTTTTCTCGGACTTAAAAAAAGGGTAACCCTATGAGAAAGATATGCTGATGTATATAATTAATTTCTATTGCTATGAAACAGATGTCACATGCACATACAACTGAATAAAGCAAATGTATTAATAGAATTCACACTGTGAACTGCATATTTTATTAAATATGGGTTTGATGAGGCTGGTATACTTAATTTAAAAAGTAATGTCAGAATGGCTGTTTAATAGAGTTGATCGAAGCCGCCAAAATCCAGAATCGGCGGATTATTGCCGGATTGAAAATAAAATTGCAGATCCACTCCGGATTCTGGTGCCCATATAAGTCTATGGGGAGATTAAAAACGTTTGTGGAAGGGATAGGGGGGTAGGAGCGATCGCGTTGTACTTACCCGAGGCTGTGGGCGTACTAACATGTTAATGAATGGCATCAACGCACACATACCTCACTCTTCATGGCGACCGACAGAGGATAGATGCGTTCTGCGCATGATCCGGAGTACCCGGGGCTTCCAATCATGTACACTAAACTGAAGCCGGGTGTAAGCTTCTCGGCTTTAGTCAGATATAGTGCGCATGGGTGAAAATGCCCCGGGTACTCCGGATCATACGCAGAATGCATCCACCCTCCGTCGGCCGCCATGAAGAGGGAAGTATGTGTGCGTCGCTGGGCATTCATTAGCATGTTAGCACGCCCACAGCGGCGTGCTAACATGCTATGTGAGCCGACTATCTAAGGGAACAAACACCCTCGGGACTAGTCCCCACGCTCATTAGCATATAATATCCGATTTTAAGAAATACCTTTTTCTAAAGATCTGTTTATTTATACTAGTGTATATATAGGGACTGCTGGGCAGGAATCACTAATATGCACCCAGAAGTAATGCTGCAGTGTAATGTACTTCCTTTTAGTCTTGTATATTACAATAAACAAAAAACATTTGTTTAATGGTATTGAGTCATGCCATCGAATGTTATTGTACTTTCCAAGGTTGTAATTATGCATTATGTAATTAATTATGCATTATGAATTATGTAATTAATGCAATGGTCCCCAACCTTTCTTACTGTGAGAGCTACATCCAACTCTGAGAGATGGTCATGAGTCACATTCAGCTCTGAGATATTGTCATGAGCCACATTCATCTCTGAGAGATGGTCAAGAGCTACATTCAATTCTAAGAGATGGTTGAGAGCCAGATTGAGCTCTGAGATATGGTCAAGAGCCACATTCAGCTGACAGAGGGTTACGAGCCACATTTAGCTGACAGATGGTCACGAACGATATTCAGCTCTGACAGATGGTTGCGAGTCACATTCAGCTCTGAGAAATGGTTGAGTGCCACATTTAGCTCTAAGGGGCCCTTTGCACACTACGACATCGCAAGCCGATGATGCTATGCCAAGCGCGATAGTCCCCGGCTCCGTCGCAGCTGCGATATCTTGTGATAGCTGCCGTAGTGAACATTATCGCTACGGCAGCTTCACATGCACTCACCTGCCCTGCGACGTCGCTCTAGCCGGCGACCCGCCTCCTTCCTAAGGGGGCGGGTCGAGTGGCGTAACAGCCACGTCACACGGCAGGCGGCCAATAGAAGCGGAGGGGCGGAGATGAGCAAGATGTAAACATCCCGCCCACCTCTTTCCTTCCGCATTGTAGACGGGATGCAGGTAGGAGATGTTCCTCGCTCCTCCGACTTCATACACAGCGATGTGTGATGCCGCAGGAACGAGGAACAATATCGTACTGTCGCAGCAGCCAAAATAATGAAAATGACCGACACTACATCGATCATACGATACCGACGCTTTTGCGCACGGTAATCGTAGTTAAAATGATTTACACACTACGATGTCGAGAGCAACGCCGGAAGTGCGTCACTTTCGATTTGACATGGTCAAGGGCCACATTGAGCTCTGAGATATGGTCACAAGCCACATTCAGCTCTGACAGAAGGTGGCGCGAGCCACGTTCAGCTCTGACAGAATCTCATTGCAAGCCACATTCAGCTCTGACAGATGGTCACGAGCCACATTCGGCACTATTACCCCCCACAGTAGAGACACTGAGAGGTTGGTGTAATGACAGACAATGCTTGCACACAAAAATCATATTGTGACATTGTGCCTCTGTCCACCAAAAAGAAGGAAAATGGTGTGCAAAGGAGGGATACATCTCTATCAAAGTACAAAACGGTCTTTATTACATTGAGACACAGCAAACATGCTTAAAAACACTAAAAAAGGCGTAACAACCCCAATTTACCTATAGGGAACAAAAGTATATATCCCCTCTTTCCAATACAGCAATATTCAATATACAGATAAATGGCAATTAATGCTTTGAAATAATAGGTTCCTCTCTAGACATTATATAACATTTCCTGAACGGTATGAGAGTACACATAAATCCAATATAATAAATAAAGGTTGAATTCATACAGTGAGATAAATATTAAACATATATTAAACATAGGTAACACCTAGTAGGATGTTATTAATAGATGACAAAAATAAGCTGGTTATATACAATATGCTACTCCCAGTGCCTCTGCCCCTTATAGGGAGCATACTTACATCCGAGAGCATCACCCATTCATTATTTCTACATTAAACATACTCACCACACTTTTGCACCCAGTTTCAAGTACCCCTCTAACTAAGAGTCCTATCTGCAACTCACCATTTGTATCTATTCTCCTACTTTTTGAGCATCAAGAACTGCTCTCTGTGTGGAGCTACTCACTAAAGTCACCATCAAAGACCTGCTGTTAATTGCTGTTAGCTATACATGGTGCTACTGCACCAAGCTGGCAGCCGCGCATCACACATTGGGCCCACGAGCAAGAGATTGGGGAACTTTGCTCTAATAGAAACCAATTTCACCACATTGTAGACTCATTTGTCTCTGTCCTTGAATGGATCTGTTTACTTCATGAGTTCCATTATTGTGTTTTTATAAAATTTATTAAAGTATTAGTGGTTATTTATAATGACTTAATATCATACGTAAAATAATACTTTCTGCTCTTTTAATAAAAAAAAATTAAACTAGACTATTAGAATAAAATTAGATATCAATTTAAACCAAAACTGCACATAGGATTTTTTAAACATAAAATTAGTATCCACTATATTTAAGGCAATTTAAGCTTGTAAAGATAAATTTGCACCGACAACTTTAATAGTCAATGCCCACAGCTTCCAATTAACATTTCAGACTCATTCTTGACAGCATCAAAATGTAGTTATGTTCTAAGCAGAGCTTAATGTATTGTGGTAATTCATGGAGGGTCAGCATACAAACTGCAATGTTCCAGCAATTGTAACCTGGAAGTAATAGTTCCAGGAATTCATACTACCATAATATTACAATAATCAATCATGCACAAAGCAGATAGTGCACTAAGCTTTAAATATAGAGAAAAGTAAGATCACTTTAGCAAAAAAGCAATGCAGCAGTTTTGTGAAAATTACATGCACCAAACACTATGTAAATTTTAGGGCCATTGACTTTTGCTGAAATGCAGAAATATTATATGTCCTTTATACTTGAAAAAGACAATTCAAATGAACAATAGATAGTAAAGGTGTGAGCAAATTTATTTGAAACCTATATCTAAAATTTTACAAACAAATCTAATTTTGACAGATGGCCGCCATTTTTCTGGATAATAGAGGACCAAGAAGGGGTTAAAATTATTTATGCTCACCTCTCATTTGTTTCCCATGCTTGTCCCACCGCCGTCCCTGCATTCTATTGTTTCTTTTATTTTCTGCTTTCCATCTTTTATCTGTTACTATCACAATTAAAAACAAAAATTATGTAAAGAAAAACAGCATGCAGTGACTTGGAAATCTCTTAGGCCGGTTTCAGTCGTCCGTGTTTAATCAGGTACAAATCACACGCATGATTATTACTTGTTATTATGGGGTTTTAGTCATCACCGGGCCGGTGGAGTCAGTTTGGGATGTCACAGTGGCCTGGCCTGGTTCCGGGACCCCGTCCGTGTCAATAAAGATGAAGGGATGGGGATCATGGGAGTAGTTGTCTTGTGACGCCACCTGTCAAAAGATAATATAAGAGCCGCTGCTGTGGGGAGTCTCTTTTCTGGGGCAGATGGTGACTCATCTCGGGTGTTGCAGCTCTCCACAGGTAGAGCTAGGCCCCAGGGAGGTTGGGAGTGGTAGTCCCTGTGATTTAATGTTGGAGTGCAGGACTGAGGACGCCGGTAATAACTGGACAACACAGGGGGCTGTAGTTTCCTTTACCTTTACCTGGAAGTTGTTAATACAGGCCCAGGAGTCTGGTCCAGAAGATGATGCGGGTCTGGTCAGCCTGGAAGCAAAGAAGGGATTTATCTTGCCAGGTGGGTTGGAGGCCTTCCTTGTTGCACTATGGGTGCGAGTCTCTGTGGCCTGGAGCCACATAGTGACCCTTCTTCCTAGTTGGTGTTTGTTCTATCCCTTATGGCGGGCAGCGCGAGCCGGTACTGGGCACCATCTGTGTAGCTGCAGCCCTGGGCTCTATCTTGCCTTAGTGAGTTCTGATGAGCCAGAGGACCTGAAATCTCCTGCCCTCCGGGCTTTACTGATGGGCATTTAGCACCCACCAGTCGAGGACCCCAGTGTCCTGATTGCTGTCCTGATTGCTGGGCCTGGTTCTGTGAAAGCTTTGTCAGACAGCTCTCTTTCAGCGACCATACTTGTTCCTTGCCTCTGCTGTTCTGAAGTGTCTCTCTTCCTGTTTCAGGGGGAGTGTTTTAACCCCTCCCCAGACCAGAATGCACAGAGAAGCTCTCCCTAAACCAGGTCTTGAGCTCCCCCTTCTGGCCTGAGTTAGGAAGTGTTGTGTGTAGAAGACCTAGCATGGAGACCTCCTCACTGCTTCCAAGCATAGCATCACTCCTGGAAAGGAGAGAAATGCCATTGTGGCTCCCATGATTATTGGGGTGCTACATGTGTGTCACGCGTATGTCACACATGTGACATCTGTGTTTGCATACGTGGGACAAACACGGGTCTGTGAAATAAAAATATTTTCTATATTTACCTGTATCCAGCACTGTTTTCTTCAGGTCTGTTGCCTCCCACTTCTGACTGCCACTCATTATATTCATCGATTATTCACCACACTGAGGAGCTGGAAGCTGGAGCATTGTGGGGACAGCACTTGGTACAGCATTGGGGACAGCATCGCGGGACAGGTGAGTATACAGCTAGCAGTGTATGTGCAGTGACATCCAGGAGGTCATTGGAGTTCACAATGAACTCTGATGACATCCTGATGACACCGCCGTGACACCCGTGCTACAACGGGTGACAGGACGGTGACATCACGGGTTTATCAGAGTTCATTGGGAACTTTGATGAGTCCCCGATGCTGCTCCCTCGATGCTCTAGCCTCCAGGTCCTCACGGCACACACACACAGACACACACACACAGCACACATATAGCACACACATGTATACACTGAGCACATATACACGCATATGTATACACACATAGCAGACACACATGGATACACCAAGCACATACACACATATAGCGTACATTCATGCATACACTGAACACAGACACACACCTGTCTTCACACACACACACACACACACTGCTGGATACTCACCTGTCCCCAGCGATGTGGTCCCCGGCACTGAAGTCCCCATCAATGCTCCGGGTTCCAGCTCAGTGGAGTGAATAATCAATGAATATAATGAGCGGCAGTCAGAAGCAGGAGGAAGCAGAGCTAAAGACAGCACCGCTGGATACAGGTATATATAGAAGATCTTTTTTATTTAAAAGACACATGTTTTCTCCGGTATGTGTCACACTGATATCACATGGAATCACATCATTGTGCGATCCATGTAACACCCGTGTTGCTGGAGAAAAAACGGACATGTCTCTGCGTGTGTGTGCGGGGTCATGAAGGGTCACACGGTCCGTGTGAGAAAACGACCGTGTGAGTACAGCATAGAATAACATGGGTACGTGTGGCATCCGTGTTAAAAACAGATGTCACACGTACCTGAAACATGGACGTCTGAAACCGGCCTTAGCCATATTTTATGCACAAGAAAACACTCAACAAATATCAAAAGTATTGATCAGTGGTTCTGTGAATGTTCAGTTTCGTGGGGTTTTGTCGGACTTTTAAAAAATAGTACAGTTTGAACCCAAACTTGACCCCAGATGCCGAATTCCATACAAGTCAATGGAGACCCAAAGTTGTGTACTGTAAAATGGTCGTAGTAATTGCTAGGGGGCTACAAAAGGAATCAAAAGGAGGGTAAGAGCAAGACAATTGCCCTGCAAACAAATGTTGACAGGAAAATTACTTAGATGTGTCCTGTCACCATAGCAATCATAGTTACATAGGAAGTATGTTAATAAACTAAAAATTTGCCGCCACAAAGACTGATTTTAGAGTTCCTTTACAGAGCAACCATTTTCAAAAAGTCCCCATACAGAGCCTGTATTCCCAGTTTACCCACACAGTCAAGAATGTTAGAGTTCCCCGGCAGAGCAACAGTTCTAAAAAAGCCCCAACACAGCCTGTTTTTCAGTTCACCCAAACAGTCAAAATTGTTAGAGTTCCCCCACAGAGAAACAATTCTCAAAAGGCCCCTACAGAACCTGTTTCCAGAGTTAACCCATGCAGATAAGATTGTTAGAATTCCCCCACAGAGGGACAAGTTTAACAAAAGGCCCCAACATAGACAGCTTTCCCAATTGACCCACACAGTCACGATTGGCAGAGTTCCCTCACAGAGCAAGAAGTTTAACAAAAGGCCACAAACAAAAGGCTTGGCTCATATGGAATGATGCAGCAGGAAGGTCTGGTACTACAAAACAGCAATATAATACAGCAGCACCACATAAGTAAGGTACCTGAACAACTAGCAACGAGTATCTTAGGCTAGACTACATTGCCCAGGCCCTGTCCAAAAGGGAGGATGCCTAAAATACAAAGTGCCTCTCAGCCATAAGCTCAGATGCACTTCCATGATTGGATGTGCTGGGCCTGCAACAATGGTTACGCTTGTCAGGGATGAGAATGTAGCAGCCATCACTAAGCGGCGGTGAGTGTGAGGGAGCTGGCATCCCTGCCGGAATTGGAAAGCAGGGTATTCGGGGGATGCCGGTAAGAGCATTACACTTGTGTGGATGACAGCCTTGATAATGGTGTAAATATTCCCTATTCCTTCTGCTCCTCTTCCTCTTGTGCAACCACTAGGGATGGGTGAATGCAAACTGTAAAGTTCAGGGTCTGGACCGGACACATTGTGTCCGTTGCTGAACCCCGAACACAGACTTTTGACTGTACCTCCGGTTCCTGTTCGGGTTTGTAAACTGAATAAAGCTTGTGCAAAGGTTGCAGAGCAGCCAATCAGCAAGATTTTATACTGTGAGCACTTACGGAGCCATCACAGCCAAGCAAAGTAATGGTATGGCTGTGATTGGCCAGTTCACCCCATTACTCGGTCTCTATAAAGGCACCATTTTGCCTTGCCTAGTATAGGGAGAGTTCACTGTTGTAATGAGGGACAGTGATAGAGACAGTAAGGAAAAAACAAATACATTTTAGGGATGGACACTGAGCAGCATGGGTAAGCCACTTCAAGTCCAAATGGCAGGGACAGGCAGCAGCAAGTCAAGCTGGTGGACCGCCAGCTTTATCATAAATACAACTACATGCTTTTTAATTGCAACAAATATACTATATGCAACAGGAGCTGAAATTAGGCTTTGTAGGGGGGAAATTGGAAAACATGCTCTATCAGGGCCTTTTTAAAAATTGTTGTTCTGTGAAGGTACCTTATACTCTTCCAATCTTGGCTGTGATAGCGATATGTGAAAACAGGGTTGGAAGAATGTAATGTAATGGGGGCTGCGCCAAAGGTGGAAACCCTTTTTGCGCATATCAAAACACCACCAAGGATTGGTGCACATTTCTCTGTCCGTGTTACTACTACTACTACTACTACTACTCTGCTACATCCACCTCCTCATCCGGTCACTGTAACACCTGCACAACCAATCTCAGCTCAACACAGCCAGGAGATGTGAGACTCACCTGTTTGGGATTGAAATTCCCCTCTGAGCTGGAGCTGTGGACAGACTCCGTATGGGCCTTTTTAAAATTGTTGCTCTGTGGTGCAACCTTGCCTATCTTGACTGTCTGGGTGAACCAGGAATACAGACTGCATAGGGAAATTTGTTAAACTTGTTGCTCTGTGGAGGAAGTCTGATAACCTTGACTGTGTGGGTGAACTGGGAATACAGGCTCTGTAAGGGTCCTTCATAAATTGTTGCTATGTGGAGAATCTCTGAAATCCATCTCTGTGGGGTCACTGTTAAAATATTTAGTTTATTTAATTACTTGCTACGTAGCCATAATTGCTATTGTGACAGAAGCCCTTTAACTCATTTGCTTATCCACATTTGTTTGTACGGCAATTGGCATGGTCTTATGCCTATTTTTTTCAAAATAAGGCTCCGTTATCAGTCCCCTAGCCTTTACTATGACCATTTTACAGCCTCGAACTTGAACTCCCCATTGATTTGTAAAGGCTTCATTGTTTGGGGTCAAGTTCAGTTGTCGAACCTGATTTTTTTTTTTTTTTTTTTGGGGGGGGGGGTTTGTGCTGGTAAGGCAAAACCCAAATATCCATGAGTTTGCTCTATACTAGCCACCACCTCATCCATCATAACCTTAAGTATTTTTACAAGCATGCATAAAAGCGGGATAGTAATGCTTATGATGGCATCATCAGGGCTGGCAATGTTGGTAGACTATTCGATGAAGTGCAACATGGCTCAGTTATTTGTGGTGAAGGGGTATTGTTCCACAGAGCAACTCACCTGTGCGTGCTGCAACTGAAACTCCACTATTGCTTGCTGCTAGCACAGACTCTCCAGCATATGCAAAGTGGAGTTCCACCTTGTTGGTAAGTTGCATGACGTGGTCAGGAAAATACCGAAGTGACGCTGCAGTGCAGACAGGCAAGCAACAGCGGGGTAAGAATGCCGAATGTGCACAAAGACTGCCTGCACTTTCAGCAGAAGTTCTGACATATCTGGGTAATTTTTAATGAATCTCTGCTCCACCAAATTCAGCACATGTGCCAGGCAAGGGATGTGCGTCAAACTGCTTAGGCCCAGAGCTGTTACGATATTTACAACAATTACTTATCTGTCTGTTGTCTCTTTTTTGTCCAAAGCTCCTTTGCACTGTTGGATTTGTCCCCCAGACAGATACGTTTCAGAATAGCCTGCTGTTGTTTCCCCCTTGCTCTGCTGAAGTTCGTGGTACAGGTCTTACTCTGGCCAGATGAGGGGTAGTGGAGGATGTGGAGTATTAGGCAACATGGACAGAGAAACATCCAGAAATCCTCAGTGGTGGTAGGACATGCATTCTGCCTCAGGGCTAGCCACCACAACATGTACCCAGTGTGCATTTATGGAGATGTAATGTCCCTGACTTTGCTTACTGGTCCACCTATCATTGGTTATGTGGACCTTGCCACTTATGGCATTGCACAGTGCACACCTGATGTGGTCCTCAACATGCGTGTGCAGGGCAGGGATGGCTCATCTGGAAAAGTAGTGGCGGCTGGAACAATATCACGTGGGACAGTCCCTGACATCAGTACTTGGGCCTACAAAATGACACAGAATATCCTATGGCCTGTGTGCACTAGAGGATGGGATTTTATTTGGGCAGATAGCAGGCACCGATCCTCCACATCCTCTCCCTGCAGCAACTACACCACCAACCCCAGGAGCTTGACCATGTCCACGTCCCCTATTTAATCCTCTCTTCATGGTTTTGCATCACTAAAAAAATTAAAGGTAGAGAAGAAGCTGTATTAGGGCTGTATGCATGAGGTTAGATTAGACCAGTAATGCACCAGGCGGTATTACAGTATTATTGCACCAGGCCATATTAGACCAGCAATGAACCAGGTTTTATTAGAGCAGTAGTGCACCAGACTGTACTATAACAGTATTTCACAACGCGGTAGAAATGCAGTAGTGCACCAGACTATATTCAAGTTGTTTTTACTAAGCTGTATTAAAGCAATAGTGTACCTGGCTATATTCAAGCTGTTTGCACTAGCTCATATTACAACAGTATTGCACCAGGCCATATTATACCAGTATTGCACCAGGCGGTTTTAGAGCAGTAGAACACCAGGCCATATTAGAGGAGTATTGAATCAGGCCATATTAGACCAGTATTGCACCAGGCGGTATTACAGCAATATTTCAACAGATAGTATTAGACTAGTACTGCGCTAGGCCTTCCCAATATTGCGCCAGGCATTATTAGAGCATTAGTGCACCAGGCTATATTCAAGCTGATAAAGCAAGAAAACTTTAGTGCAAGATGGGGGTGCAGCCCTCCTTATACTGAGACAGGGCAATCAATCTGCTTCCCGCTTTGCTGTGTATTTAATCTGGGACCCAGCTGAACACTTGTTCACATTGGAGTTTTGACATGACACAAGTCAGGTATAGAAAATGTTTTTAACTTTAGTTGGTTAGGGACTGTCCCAGATGGGTACACCGTGATGAGGTGGGACAGCTTTTTACCTTTTTGCAAAAATGTATATACTAAGTACCCTGTTATTAAGCACTTGTAATTTATTTATTTATAGTCCGGGTATTTTTCATACAAATTTTCTCTTTGCTTTTTTTCTAAACTCTGGATTAGTAATGTGTAGTGGTCTATGAGACTCCACATTATTAATCCTGTAAATAAAAAGAAATAAACACAAAATACACAGAAAAATCCTTTATTTAAAAAAAACTTAAAAACAAAAACACCCTCTTTCTTTAATTTATTAACTCCCAAAACACCAAGGTACAACATAATCCATGCCACAACGTCCCATAACGATCCCAGCTCTGCTACATACTGAAGTCACAGAGTATGGGCACATTACAAAACATGACCACCTGCTGCGGCTTCAGGCAGACACTGACTGAGCTACAGCTGTGAGCGGTGATGTCAGTGCATTGACCTGCAGTCACAGCTGGAGGTTCTCACGGTACCCCCCTGTGACCGTGGTGGAAGGTTGTTAAGTATAACTGTCATGCTTTATTCCTTATTTTTTTTCTTTTGCAGCCTCCTTAACTCTTACTAACACTATATTATAACACATAAGTTCGGGATCCCTTAAACTTGTATGGGGTTTGACGATCGGGGTCAAGTTCGGTTGCCGAACCCGATTTTATTTTTTTAGTCAATGCTGGCTTGGCAAACTCAAATATCCACCAGTTTGCTTATCACTACTCCCTAAATTTGATCAATTGTTCTCTCATGTCACCTACACATCAAAAACATTTCTAGAATTCAACCTTTTTTTACCATTGACTCAGCAAAAATGTTTACTGTTGCTCTGATTCATTCAAGTCTGATTATTTCAACCCTCTACTAAACGCTCCGCTCTCCAATCAATCCTGTCACATCTGTCCAGGCCCACAGACACAGGGTGATTGTCATGGACAAACTAGAGGAAAGCCGCCCACTCAGCAGGATCCCGAGAACTCCAAAACCCTTTCACCCCTGCACAGGGAACTGGCATTACAACAAGGTCCAGGAGATTTCTGCCTATGGAAAGGCTGCAATTTAGAGGAAAATAGTAGTCAGGCAGGGTCAAAATCAGGAGGTACAGAAGAAGCAAAATCAGCAGGCAAAATGATGGTGAGTAAATCAGGCTAAGGACAAACTGGAGATGGCAGCGAGGTGCAAAAACGGCAGGCAGGTGAATAGTCAGAAGTCAGGCAGAGATCAAAACACAGGTGGCAATAGTACAAGGGCAAGGAACCAGAGACATTGCAGTGAATACACAAAGGTCATATCTGGCGGCGACCAGCAGACTGAAGGAGGAATAAGAAGGGTGTGATGCCTTCCCATTGGTCATAGTTGAAAGATGATAACTTCAGCTGGAAGGCACACACCACCACAGTCAGCCAGTGGTTCTGCAGGTCACAGTCAAACCCAGCTTAGTGGATGGGCGGAGCCTGTGCTCACCAGAGCCATTGGCACTGACTGCTCCCCTATCACCAGCACTGCTCACGTCAGGAATACGGCAGCACCTGGTGACTGAAGCAGAAGTCGCTGAACCGGACTCTGGTGGAGATGTGACAAATCCTGAATGCAGCAGCCAGGATCATATTCCTCTTCATTACAGCAATGCCCCTACCATACTCCAATCAATGTATCACTCTCACTCACAAAGCCCTCAACAGTTCTGAACCATCCTACATCTCCACCCTCATCTTTATCACCCTACCCGTGCTTTCTGTTATGCTAAAGATCTAGGATTGAAATCCTCAATAATTGGAACATCCCACTCCCTTCTCCCAGACTTCTCACGATCCTCGCCAATTCTCTAGAATGCAGTAGCCAGGACAATTCGACTAATTCCCAATACCCACAATTTTAATTGTGACTAAAAAAGACATTTCTTTAGACAGGCCTATCACCTCACCTCACTTGTTGAACTATTTCTAGTTTGACCTTACAATTTTTTTTTTCATGTCTTGGTTCTTGTATCAATATTTATTCAGCAACAAACTCCGAATGCGACCAAGGACTTCCGTGAGAAGTCCATGTTTGGATTTCAACACTCTGCTTAGAGGTGACGTTAGGCAATAGATTCTTTAATATTACACAAATAAAATGTGGCATTTTCAAGCTTTATTACAGAGTATATTACTGAACACACTACAGTCTAGTCAAGCCTATAAAGTTATGCATAGAAGCTGGATAGCTTTTAATTGTTGATATGGGCTAGAAGGATGTTTTCAATTTAGGTAGGTTTTATATTTGAAGTATAGTAATCTTGCTTCTTTAACAATTTTTGCGGTGTTCATCAGGAAATGCTCTATTATATAATCAGTCTGATCCTCTGAATGATCATTTAGTGAAATTTTGTACTTTTCAGCTTTTATGGTAATTTAAATAACACCTCTAATAATGAACTGCATGAAGCTGTTGATGTTTGATAAGTGGAATCATGCTCATTAACTCCTAGAGAAATATCATCTTCACATAGTAAGTATCCATGGAGCCTACTAATATTTAGTAATTAGGGAATATTTTGAATTACACATCTTTTATTCAAAACCCCTTCCCACAAGAAAATCCAAAGGTAACTTCTTATGCTCTACCTGCTCAGCTTACAAAAAAGGGTATGTAATAGAATCTTTGCCAACAGACTTATTTGTGCTACTTTCAAGTTTTTCAGTGATTGAATCCTTGTGCCACACTCTCATCTTGACCTGAAGTATTCTACTTGATTTTTAAAACATTGTGCTTGATGCTTATCTCCTACAATAGATTAATCTTTAACATTGGTGATGTAAATTAAGTGCATTTGCGTTGCAGAAAGGATATACTTTCTCAGCCATGCTAATGAAAGTAAGTGGCTATTTGGACAGATGTCCAATTATATTTGGACAGCTCTCCAATTACATGTCCTTTTAAAAATTCTTGGCTACAATTTGAAAGGTACTTTGTTCTAATTTATAACGATAAGATAGAGTTGAAATATTTTCCTTCTTTTTTTTTCTTTTTTTATCACAGAATATATAAAAATAATAATCATTTGGTGTTTGGTTAGTATATATATATCTATCTACTGTATGTGACCAAATATAATTATACAATGTTATTGCATGACTCCACAAAGGCACGTACAATATTAATCAGGAACTCATTTTAATTAAAGTTTGAAATTTCTGATGAGTAAATATTTGTGAGCTAACTAAACTGATAGAAAAAAGATCAGAATACTTTTTAGAAACATAACTAGAGATGGGCGAATACTAAAGTATCTGGGTTCGAATTATTTGAGCCGAATAATTTCTATTATTCATGTATTCATACCAAATAATGAACCCAATGCAATCAATGGGAAACTCAATTTTCTGGAGGACCTTGGAAGTAGGTCTGGGAGCTCTGTAAAAATGCTGAAATATATGGAGAAGTGATGGGGAAGATGTTTGGATGCATTTCTGAATCACATTTGGTTCCTGGAATAATGTTGTCAGAGTATTACATGGATTAAATCAGGAATATTATACTTACTGAGACTCCTGCGGCGCTCACACTACTTTTGGATCTGCTCATTAGATGTAATGCATATTCACTGTGTGGCGCCCCTGAGACTGGGTGCTATAGGGTATTGTATTGTATGTATTTTTTATGTATTTTACAATGTCCATCCACCCTGAGCAGGAAGGGGTTAAAGTCTGGTAATTTTCGTTTCTGCTAACACAGCCTCACACACAGACAGAGGGAACATTTCTTAGGTGGGGGCATGTGCAGGAGGGAGTTACAAAACAGACAGTTTAGTTTCAGTTTACTTCAGAACGCTTAGTAGACCCGAGAGAGTGGATGCAGTGACCAGCTCCGTGAGAGCTCTCTCTCTCAGGGAAGCAGAGCAGAGGATCCACCAATTCCAGACCGGTTCACACACTTTCCTTACATGCGACCGGGCAAGTGGATGGCTAAGGACCCCTAAGCTGAGAGAGCGAAAGCGCCAGTTAGGAGGCTGCAGGTCCATTAGCCGGCAGAGACTTGGAATGGAAGACCCTGGGCCGGTTAGTCATGTGGCATGGAGGAGAAGAAGGTTACATAGGGGAGGATTTTGTTGCTCCCTGGAACCAGTGCAGCTTTGGGTGGCAGAGTAGCGGATCCCAAGAGCTCTAGAAACAAGGAGGGTACCACCACATGAGCACACAAAAAGGAGAAAGCCCACAGGCTGCCCTACCAGACATTGACCTCTGCCCTGTGTGGGAATGACCGGAGTCAGCACAGTAAAGACCAGCATCCTGGGTGTGACACCGAGACTTGTGAATAAATAAATCTGAAACTCGCAACACAGTGACTCTGAATGTGTTTGTCATCGCCTTGTGATCCGGCGATTCCCAGTTTCCCGATCTCCCTCCCGGGGACTGCTCCACCTGTGAGGAGCGATATCATCCCGGCTGCATCCCAACATCTTACCCGGCGAGGTACCCTGCAGCGGCGGCCTTATCCCTGGTCGCACACCACAGGTGGCATAGTCGACATCATCTGTTCCACTCCTGAAAGGTCCGCAGCGGAGGCCAGGACCCCAGTCACCACTGTAAGTGGTGATGACCTCTCCAGGGAAAATCCTTGCTAAACCCCTTTTACTGTGCACCACGGGGCCACAGAACCGGATCAGACCACGACTTCTACAAAACACTGGTCCGGCGATAGGTATACAAGGTACGGATTTAAGCTCCTATCTTCTTGATTGCCCTCACAGTAGCTGTCTTGGCAAAGATGTGGAATGTAAAAATAAATAAATAAATT
The DNA here is from genome assembly GCF_048569485.1 of Anomaloglossus baeobatrachus. Classification (NCBI taxonomy): domain Eukaryota; kingdom Metazoa; phylum Chordata; class Amphibia; order Anura; family Aromobatidae; genus Anomaloglossus; species Anomaloglossus baeobatrachus. Next base: position 333,723,730 of record NC_134356.1, on the reverse strand, counting down.
GAAATAGTGATGCATGGTCCTCTGTATATTGGTACCTAGCGCAGATGAAGCAGATGACTACAGGCTGCAGCCGCCAGCTATGGGCATTATTTTGGCTGTGTATCAAAGTGCGAGGAACCCTATGTGGCTTTTTTGTAATTATTTAAACAAATAAATAATTAAAAAATTGGCATGCGGTCCCCACACTTTTGATACCCAGCAAAGATAAAGCTGAGAGCTGGGGACTGGTTATTGGCCCCTCTCCAGCCTAAAAATAGCGGCCTTGAGCCATCCATTAGATGCAACTATACCGGTGCATTACCCGGCTAGTCCTGATTGTCCTGAAGTGTTGGCAATTGGGGTAATATAAAGGGGTAATGAATTTGGCAAAAAAAAATCACAGCTGTCATCCAACCCAAGGTTAGTAATTAAAAGGCATCTATGGGACCCCCCATTACTAACTCTTTAAGTAAAAAGAAATAAACACAAACACACAGAAATCCTTTATTTTAAATGAAATTAAAAATAACACTCTCTTTCACCAACTTATTAATCCCCAAAACACCCCTGCAAGTCCGACACAATCAACACAAGGTCCAATGACAATCCAGGCTTTGCTACATCTGAGGTCGCAGTGCATGGTAACATTATATAACATGACTGTTCACTCTGGGACACACTGACTGAGCTTCAGCTGTGATCGGTGACATCACTGACTTCACCTGAAGTCACAGCTGGTGGTCCAACAGTAGCCCAGCTGTGACCGCCAGTGAACGCACCTGAGGGGAAGTCATTGAACTCAGTGATCTCATCTTAGGTGAAGTCTTAGGGGTACTTTGCACACTATGGCATCGCAAGTCGATTGCAGCGATGCCGAGCGCGATAGTCCCCGCCCCCGTCGCACATGCGATATCTTGTGATAGCTGCCGTAGCGAACATTATCGCTACGGCAGCTTCACATGCACTTACCTGCCCTGCGACGTCGCTCTGGTCGGCAACCCGCCTCCTCCCCAAGGGGGCGGGTCGTGCGGCGTCACAGCGACGCCACACGGCAGGCGGCCAATAGAAGCAGAGGAGCGGAGATGAGCGGGACGTAAACATCCCGCCCACCTTCTTCCTTCCTCATTGGAGGCGGGACGCAGGTAAGGAGATGTTCCTCGCTCCTGCGACTTCATACACAGCTATGTGTGCTGCCGCAGGAACGAGGAACAAAATCGTACCTGTTGCTGCAGCGACATTATGGAAATGCCTGACACTACACCGATCATACAATTTCGACACTTTTGCGCTTGTTAATTGTAGTAAAAATGATTCACATACTCCGATGTCGACAACGACGCCAGATGTGCGTCACTTTCGATTTGACCCCACCGACATCGCAGCTGCGATGTCGTAGTGTGCAAAGTACTCCTTAGTCTTAATCTGAAATCTTAGGATTGTGTGCACATTAAAAAATGCCTGCAACAAATCTGCGGTTTTCTAGTAGGAGATGGAGATTTGTTGCAGACATTTCTGCACCAAATCTGCATGTTCTGGAAGAAAACTGCATCAAAACTGCAGATTTGGCGTGCAACAAATTTCTGCACCAAATCTGCATCTCCTGGTAGAAAATGCACCGGGGTTCCCAGCTGTGACCTCAGGTGAACTGACCTGAGGTGAACTCAACTAACTCAGTGACCTCACCTCTGGTGAACTTAGTAGCCTCAACTTTGGTGAAGTCATAGAACTATAAGGTGGATTATCAGATTAGGCAATGTTTGCACATTGAGTATTTGGTTACAGACATTTCTGCACCAAATCTGCATCTCCTGGAAACAAAAATGCACCAAAACAACTATATGGTTTAATGCAGTTTTCTGCCAGGAAATGCAGATATGTTGCAGAAATTTGTTTCACACAGATCTGCACCAAATCTTCATCTTCTGGCAGAAATCAGCATCAACACTGCAAATTTCTGCACCAAATTTTTGCATCAAAGCCTTTAAGTTGCTTGGAGTTGCCAACTCAGGGAACACCTGGAGGCTGGGAACTCTGGTAACTTATCACAGTCTCCAGATATCACAGCAGTTGGGAACTCAAGGAACATTAAAGGCTCTTAACGGCTCCCTTAAATTTACCAGGTTGACAGCTTCAGTGAAACCCTGTGATATGTGCTTTTCTTTCTAAAAATAAAAGGTTACCGGAGCTCACCGCTACCAGGTGTCCTGACACCTGTGAGACCTGGAAATTCTAAAAGAGCTTTTAAGAGTGCCTTTAACCTTCCTTGAGTTCCCAGCTGCTGGGATATCTGGAGGCTATGAACTGTTACCAGAATTCACAGTCTCCAGGTGTCCCAACAGCTGGGAACTCGAAGAAACTTAAAGGCTTCTTTAACAGAACTTTAAGGTTTCTGGGCCTAACAGCTACCACATTGCTGGACTGTGCAGCAGAGGTCCTGCAATCTGGTAGTCGGATCACCGGGGATCACCTGCTGTCCTTAATTAACTCAGTTGAATCCACTGTCAGATTGCCAGACTGCTGTGCAGCCGTGTCCCACAGTCTGACAGTCCGGCAATCTGGCAGTGGGCTCAACTGTGTTCACTTGGATCAGTGGGGATCCCCCAAGGGAGAACTCCAGTGACATGACTGATGGATTGCGGTACATAGCTGCACAGAAATCTGGCAATCAGGTAGCGGGTTCAACTGAGGTCACTGAGGGTAGCAGAGAAGCCAGAGTGGGAATTCTGGTGACCCCTCCCCATTAATAATCTCAGGCTTGAGGACATCTGCGATTTTTTGAAAAATCACAGCTATCGTTAACCCCCTAAATTATCCCAATTGCCACAGCTCCAGGGCAATCGGGATGAGCTGGGGAAAGCACCATCATTGTTGTCTCCAATTGATGCAACAAATGTGGGGCAGCTGTGGGCTGCTATTTTTAGCCTGAGGAGGGTGCAATAACCATGGGTCTCTCCAGCCTGAGAATACAAGTACCCAGCTGTAAGCTTTATCTTGGCTGGGTATCAAAAATTGGGGCTACGGGCAAAACACAAGGAGATCCAGCTAGGAGTCCAAATCCCTATTTCCCAAAATTATGGGCAGAAAATTGCTCTAGACCAGAGGTTCCCAACTCCAGTCCTCAAGGCACACCAACAGTGCATGTTTTCAGGATTTCTTTAGCATTGCATGGGTGTTGGATTCAGCACCTTTGCAGGTGATTAAATTATCACCTGTGCAATACTAAGGAAATCCTGAAAACATGCACTGTTGGTGTGCCTTGAGGACTGGAGTTGGGAACCTCTGCTCTAGACTACAAATACTATACTATAAGGCACAGTAGTCAGGTCTGAGCCATGCATAAGACACGGTGGTGTGGACCAGCGTTAACAGCTTTCAAATTATGTTAAAGTTAAAATTTGGGTGGGTGAGTGACTAGTGTAGGCCTGCTGTTTTGGGAGCCCACATACCTCATGCAACAGCTCAAACTGCTTTTCTGCTCAGCCACACTCAGGTGGCACCAATATTGGCATCAATTGTTCCAATAGTGTCATGGTGCAACTTTCAAAAATGGGCCATGCATGAGACAGGATCCGAGCCAGCATTTACGGCTTTCAAATTAAGTTAAAATTTAGAGGTGGATGGGTGTGTAACCGGTGTATGCCTGCTGTGCTCTGAGACCCCTCCCACTACAGGCAACACATAACATAGAGACCAGCTTGAGATCTACATATTTTGAAAAATTAGGGGCAGGAACAACTGAAGTAGCATCAATTGCCCCAGAGTACTAGTAACATAATGACAGAGCATGGTTGCAAGAAACAGGGCCTGGGACAGAGCTTGGTCAAGCATTTTTAGCTTACACATTGATCAGTAAAAGGTGGATGAGTGACAGGTGTAGGCCTGGTGCTTAGAGACGCCTGCACTACAGGCAGCAGACAATAAGAAGAGCTGAATAAGAGCTTTCTTTTACAAAAAAATTGGCTTGTTGTGACTCAGGAGGAAGCAAAAGGAGAAATAGGAGGAATATTAGGTGTTTCATACATACAAAAAAAGCCAAATTGTAAAAGTAACAGCAGAAGACACACCTTTTGATTGTTGTGTCACCATGGCACTTGTTATTAACATCAACAGCAGTAGCAACAGCAGCCACAGAAGCCACAAGAAAGGTGACACAGACTGCAATAATGCAAGATCAAAGTAGCACACTGAAAGTTACACCATCACCTAGTCTGCACAGTCTGTAACTGGGATGGAAAAGTCATTGAAGTGCCATGATTTTTTCATCTAGATGAAAATTAGGCAATCTACACTTTTAGATGACAGATGAATGTGATTATTCTTCAGGACATCACCAGCAGCACGGAAGACACAATCAGAGAGAGTACTAGTTGCCGGACATGACACAACCTCCAAGGTGTGACTAGTGAGCTCAGGCTACTCTTCCAGTCGTTCACTATGTGGCAGACTTGTCTGTTCTGCTGAGTACATGGGACAGTCTAAAAAATGTGTGCCACAACTCACAGAAATTGTTTCTGCCACTTAAACTACTGCTGCTAATGTTTCCGCGATGATGACTCGACATTACCGGGGTTACACCGACAGTTGTTGGCTTTTCACCAAGCTGCTTGCCAATTGCTCTTTAGTCCATCCCAGCATTGTGCAGGTCTACAATTTTGTCCCTAGTGTCCTTAGGCACTCTTGTGTCTGGTCCTGGCCATGGTGGAGTGGTTGAAGTTTGATTGATTGAGTGTGGGGACAGGTGTTTATTATACAGGTAACGAGTTAAAACAGGTGCAGGTAATACAGGTAATGAGTGCAGAATAGGAGGGTTTCTTAAAAAAACAAAACAGGTCTGTGAGAGCCAGAATTCTTGCTAGTTGGTAGGTGATCTAATATCTTATTTTATGCAATCAAGTTCAAATTAATTACTTAAAAATCATGCAATGTCATTTTCAGGATTTTTTGGGGATTCTTTTTGGATTCTGTCTGTCACAGTTGAAGTAATAAAAATTACAGACCCCTCTATTCTTTGTGACTGGGAAAACTTGCAAAATCATCAGCCAATCAAATACTTATTTTCCCCACTGTATAGCATCAAGATTCTGTAATAAGACAACTTATTGCTATGGGTTCTAATATGCTGCTTTGAACTGAGCAAGGGAAGAGCGCTGGGAAGTACCCAGTCGCTCAAAATCATCAGAGTTCAGCGTTAGCTCAAGGCGTGGGAAAATAAAAAGAGAAAAAGTTCCCACCCATTCATTAATATGGAACGCAGTAGCTCATTCATAGCTATGTAGCGTAGAAGCACTAGCTTTATCGCAAGGACCTAGAGTTCATCTCAGCAAAGAAGATTTTAATGGATCTACAGCATAAGATGGTCAGAACAGAAAGATGCCGCGGGGGCTGTGAATGAGGGGTGGTTAAGAGGAAAATCACAGACATGCCCACTGTGGGCAGAGGACGTTGTCAGTCCGAGGATGGATTTGTATGATGTGTATGAAATTAGTCCTACTCTAACCTTAGAGGATAAATGGATTTGTACATAATGCAGATATGGGGATTATTTACTGGGCTCCATACATTATTTTTGTAATATAAAACCTATGATAGAGGAGCAAACTTTATTAGTTTAAAGATAGAGGAAAAGGAGAATATATATTATATATGGGAGTAAAATAAATCTATGATATTTAAATTATATATTCCTAAGACAAAACAGCTTAAAGTGGAATATATTGAGGATTGAATGCCAAAACATATAGAGAAAAACCGAATGATTGAATGGGAGTGTATGAAATATTTATATAATTGAGAGTGGATGAAGTATTGGATTATATAATTGGATTGGATTATATAATTGCGAGTGTATTTATATAATTGAGAGTGGATGAAGTATTGGAAAACTGGAGATAATATGTATATATCAAATCTATCTTATTCATAAATTTATTTTAGCACATTTTTTAAAATATTTATATCTGTAATAAAACATTGATAATAAAAAGTCTGGAAATCATTGTTAAATAAAACATTTTATATATAAAAAAAATTTTAAGATCAGTTTGCATAATATGAATAAATGAAGTTGAAGATTATTTATATATGAAAACAAATGAAAATATGAGAATAATGTTTAACACAAGTAGAAGAACTCACATGATGGGTTATTCAATTCATGCAGACCATATATAATAGATTCTGTATACATACATAGTATATACAGTGGAGAAAATAAGCATTTTATACACTGCCAATATTGCACACTTTCCCATCTACAAAGAAAGACAAAACAATCAGTGATCTCGGGGAGATCAGACAGAGAAAACACTGCTGGCAGCCAGCGAAGGCGCTCAACACAGTGAAATCCTAGGTGCCTTGTTCCCTGGGAAGTATGCAAATCAAAAAGGTCCATGAAGCCTCTGTTAGGAGTCTCGACACAGAAAATAGCCAGATATCTCTCCGGCAGTGTTTTCTCTGGCTGGTCTCCCAGAGATCACTGATTGTTTTGTCTTGCTGGTATACTAGGCATTGCGCCCACCTGATCAGAATCTTACTACACACTGATGAGGGGCAATACCCCAAAACAGCTGTCTGTGGATGGATACCTGGCCTTGGTATTTTCCTTGTCATATCTTAAACTCGTCAAGAGCTGGCTATTGTCTAAAACGGCCACTTAATATGGTGGTTATGGTGGTCTCCTAAAAAGAGCCACTCCTTGGCTAGGTCCTCCCCGGAGGGATATCTGGCTATTTTCCGTGTCGATACTCCTAACAGAGGCTCCATGGACCTTTTTGATTTGCATACTTCCCAGATGGCAATGCACTAAGGATTTCACTGTGTTGAGCACCTTCGCTGGCTGCCAGCAGTGTTTTCTCTGGCTGGTCTCCCTGAGATCAGTGATTGTTTTGTCTTGCTGGTCTACTAGGCATTGCTCCCACTTGGCCAGAGTCCTACTCCACACTGATGAGGGGCAATACTCTGAAACAGCTGTCTGTGGATGGATACCTGGCCTTGGTATTTCCCTTGTCATATCTTTGAACTCGTCAAGAGTTGGATATTGACTAAAAGGGCTACTTAATATGGTGGTTATGGTGGTCTCCTAAAAAGATGTTTGTGGTCTTCAAGCACGGCGAAAAACCTGTTTTTCCTCCAGTTTCCTTTTAATGTTTGGAGAAAGAAATAGCATGAATACAACCACAAGAACACAGTCCCAATCATGAAGCATGGGTGTGGAAACATCATACTTTGGGTTGCTTTTCTGCACATGTGAAAGGACAACTGCACTGTATTGAAGAGAGGATTCATGAGGTAATGTAATCTAATGCACCCCATTCTTTCAGTCAGAGCATAGAAAATGGATGGTTGCTAGGTCTTCAAGCATGACAATGACCCGACACACAGCCAGAGCAACTAAGGATTGGCTCCATATGATGCGTTTAAAGGTCCTGGAGTGGCCTAGCCAGTCTCCAGATCAGAACCCAATAGAAAATCTTTGGAAGGAGCGGAATTTCAATATTGCCCAGTGACAACCCTGAAACTTTAAAGATCTGAACATGATCTTTATGGAGGAGTGCACCCAAATCCCTGTTGCAGTGTGTACAAACTTGGTCAAGAACTACAGGAAATATCTGACCTCTGTAATTGCAAACACAGATTTCTGTACAAAATATTAAGGTTTTTTTTTATTTTATCAAATTATTATTACATCCAATAAAATTTAAATTAATTATTTAAAAATCATACAATGTGATTTTTTGTTTTTTCTTTAGGATTCTTTCTGTCACAGTTGAAGTGTACCTACGATATAAACTACATACCTCCCCATTCTTTGTAGATGGGAAAACTTGCAAAATCGGCACTTTATAAAATGCTTATTTTCCCCACTGTATACAAGCGATCAAAGGAAAAGAAAATGGCAGATAAATATAAACAAACTATAGGAAAATATTGGGGATTTTTTTTACACCACTGGGCTGTAGGGTATTTAGCTTATAAAGCCAATATATTTCTTTACGATTCAATGATTGGATCCGAATGTTTGTCCCTTCTGAAATGTATTCAGTGGGACTAATTTTTAGTGCTTTGAAGTCTTTGTTGTGTTTTAAACAACAACACTGTTGATTTCCATGGTCCTGAGGAAGGGGACTTGATTCCAGAAACACATCAACCTGTAAAATAAATTACTAATATTAATCAACACTTCTTCGCATTGGTGGTAGGGCAACAATACATCCATTCTTTCTCCAGTACCTTCCAAAGTTTATATACTGGACTATTGCTGATTTTACTTCAGAGCACCAATATTTGCAGTAGAACAAGAGCCTAGTTATGTAAACTGGGGGTTGCAGCCTGCAAAATAGGCACTACCCCACTTTTTTCAATTATTTAATCCCTGTTTGCATTTGATAGCAAGGCAATCAAACCTGTTTTGCTTCCTTTTGCAGCTCTCTAACCCTTACTAGGATCATTTTACAGCACAAACGTTTGGGTCTCTATTGACTTATATGGGGTTTAGCATCCAGGATCAAGTTTTGGGTCCCAAACCGACCTTCCACTCACCCAAATTTCCTTGGGTCTACTCATCACTAGTTGCAAAATGTTAGTTCAGAGCAGAGTTGTGTACAACTTTTGAAATTCTTTGTATATTCTGCCAGTTTTGTTCATATCCATCAAAATTGATGGAGCTGAAAAAGAACAGGGTCATTACACTCGTCCAAAGTCTTCAGTTAGCATAATAAATGTTTTAGTTAATGACAGTACAATTATTTAAAACGATTGAATAAGTATAGCTTTTTGGACAGATTTGAGCAAGGTGTTGGTTTTTGGCCCAGTGCATTACGCCTTGTTTTGTTAAAACCAAACTGGATAACAGCACAAACACGACAAACCAACTGTTAAGCACAGTGGAGAAGGAGTAATAGATTGAGATTATTACAGTCCCAATCCAAATACTGACAAACAATCTTTTACCTTTGGTTTTATCCTTTTGGTTTGCAGTTATCAGGTATTTTCACTTGCTGATTTTCTCTGTCCTATCACATCCCAGGTGGGGCTATTTATTCTCTCCTAACACTAGCCTTCTCTAATAGCTATATTATTATGTGGACTCTACTAAGGAGTTCCAGACCCACAGCTAGGGATTTTTGCCATTGATACAGAGACAAGTGTGGTATGTGCTATGTGCTTTTATCTATCCTACACATTTCTCCTGTTTGCTCTTAGGTTGTAGGAGGTTATCATTGATAGCATTTGCTATTTCACCTTTTCCAATTGTGTACATGTTTTTTGTTTCCTTACTTTGGTACCTGTCTGTAACTGCATGGTTTTCCTAACTAGATTAATAGTGCATAGCAATCTTCCTTCTACACTAAAATATTCTAGCGCCATATGTAAAAGCTATTTATCAAAAAGATAAAGCTTAGCTCAAACTAGGTCATGCAACAGGATAATGGTTTCAGGCTTCTTTAGAAATTTACATCAAAATAAATGAAAAATAAAAGAATCAAGTTGCAATGGCCCATTTACATTCTAGAACATAGATCCATTGAAATGCTGTGGCAAGACCTTAACCCTTTCGCAGTTCAGACTGTTTTCACTTTCCTGACCATGCCAAACTTTACAGTTCTCAACAGAATCACTTTAGGGGGAAAGCTGGAAAGCTCAACATATCCCAGTGATTCTGAGATTGATTTTTCTTGACATGTAGCATTTCATGTTAGTGGTAAATTTTGGTAGCTATGATTTGTGTTTATTTATGAAAAATAAAAAATGTAACAAAAAATGTGAAACTTTTGAAATTTTCAAATTTTGAAGTTTTTATGCTCTTAAACCAGATCATTATATCACACAAATTATTAATAGATAATATTTGCCACTTGTCTACTTTACATCAGCATGATTTTTTAAACACATTTTGTTTTAATTTTTTATGAATTTACAATGGTTAAAAGTGACTTGGGGGCCTATGTGACAGAAAATACACAAAAATGACACCATTTTAAAAATAACACCCCTCAAAGAGCTCAAAAGCATATTCAATAAGTTTATTAACTCAGCAATATGGAAGAAAAAAAATGAAAATGTTACTTTTTCCAATAAAAATAATGTTTTAGCCTAAAATGTTGCATTTTCACAAGGTTACCAAAATTAAATACTGGAAACTCCCCACAAATGACCCCATTTTGAAAAGTATGCCTCACAAGGAATTTATCTAGAGGTGTGGTGAGCGCCTTGAATTCCCATGTGCTTCACAGAATTTTAAAACGTTGAGCCGTGACAATGTAAAAAAATACATTTTTGCCATAAAAATGTTGCTTTAGCCTCAATATTTTAATTTTCACAAGGGTAAAAGGAGAAAATGGACCATAGAATTTGTTATTCAATTTCGCCTGAGTACGCCTATACCCCATATTTAGTGGAAAACTACTGTTTGGATGCATGGCAGGGCTCAAGAGGGAAGGAGCATCACTGGACTTTTGGAGTGCAAAATTGGCTGGAATAGACAGCAGACATGTCGCATTTGAAGAAGCCTGATCTTCCTATATGGAGACAACGGAAAACAGAGCTACAAGTATTCCAAGAAGGATCCTTCTGGACTACAAATGTAGTGCCCCTGAAGCCATCAGGAGGTACAAGGAACTGCATCCTGTCAAAGATGCAGGGTCTACCCCCAGGGACCCAGAACACCATGGCCGGTAACACCAAAATACACATATAATCTCTCTTTTTCCCTTCCCCAAGGACTGGTGACAGACTAGGGTTGGACCCAATGGATGGCCTCTTATTATTCCCCTGTACATAACCCCTTTTAAGCGAGCTCCAGAGTTATGGAACCGGGCAACGGCCACCCAGTGAACTGTCCCAGTAAATACACTTCCCGGAACCGAGGATCCCAAAGCCTTGGGGTGCGTCACAAACAGAGGGAGAAAAACAGTAGGGTACCTCTTGTGGTCACATATAACCCCCACATGTATATCCTAAGGAACTTGGAGGTGATATTCAGCTCATATTTTACAGAGACAACACACTGAAAAAATATTTCAAGAACTACCACTTCTTTCCTACAAACAGCCCCCAACTTAAGGAATCTCCTTGTTAGAAGAATCCTCTCATCACCATCAAAGATGGGCACATTCCCCTGTAACAGTAAAAATATGCAGGACCTGTACCCACATTTTACCATTAGATATAGTCCGCATACCTACACAAATTAGGATTATAAGATCATGGATTTCTTTTCATTTATATCCTCCAATGTGGAACACATGATACAATGCACAAGGTGCCCTTCGGTAACATATGTTGGAAAAATTTATCAAAAACTAAAAACGAGGATGAATCTACACAGGCACACTATAAGGAATGAGCTGGATACATCTGTGGGAAAACATTTCTCGGGACCAGAATACAGTATGACAAATTTAAAATTCTTAATATTGAAAGGTCAGTATATGGGTGACAGAGAGAAAAAGCTGGGAATTCAAACTGATAAGGATGTTCAAGTCTTTGACAAAAGGACTCAATGTAACATCTGGATTTATGACTCACATGGACACACTTCACACCTCTACCAGACTGACTGTAGATCACAAGACATTACTTCCACCACATCTCCATTTGTAACAAAATCCTTTATTTGCTTTCCTAGCTTATCTCTAGGAGGTATCACCCCATCTTTCCCATTCACAAATGTCCTGTTGTAACATCTCTTAAGGTGGTGTCACACACAGCCACGACGACAACGACGTCGCTGCTACGTCACCATTTTCTGTGACGTTGCAGCGACGTCCCATCGCTGTCGCTGTGTGTGACATCCAGCAATGAGCTGGCCCCTGCTGTGAGGTCGTTGCTCGTTGCTGAATGTCCTGCTTCATTTTTTCGTCGTCGCTCTCCCGCTGTGAAGCACACATCGCTGTGTGTGACTGCGAGAGAGCGACGAAATGAAGCGAGCAGGGAGCAGGAGCCGGCGTCTGGCAGCTGCGGAAAGCTGTAACCAAGGTAAACATCGGGTAACCAAGGGAAGACCTTTCCCTGGTTACCCGATATTTACCTTCGTTACCAGCCTCCGCCGCTCTTGCTGCTAGTGCCGGCTCCTGCTCTGTGCACATGTAGCTGCAGTACGCATCGGGTAATTAACCTTATGTGCACTGTAGCTAGGAGAGCAAGGAGCCAGCGCTAAGCAGAGTGCACGGCTCCCTGCTCTCTGCACTGTGACATGTAGCTGCAGTACACATCGGGTTAATTAACCCGATGTGTACTGTAGCTAGGAGAGCAAGGAGCCAGCGCTAAGCAGTGTGTGCGGCTCCCTGCTCTCTGCACATGTAGCGACGTTATGATCACTGCTGCGTCGCTGTGTTTGACAGCTAAGCAGCGATCATAACAGCGACTTACAAGGTCGCTGTTACGTCACAGAAAATGGTGACGTAACAGCGATGTCGTTGTCGCTGTCGCTGTCGCTATGTGTGACACCAGCTTTAAATGTTGTGCGTTTGTCTCAGTAATTCATTTGTAAACTTGCCTGACAAAGGAGGTTTTGTGCTCTGAAAGCTTGCTAATATAATTTTTCTGGTTAAGGCCCAGTCACACACAACGACTTACCAGTGATCCCGAAAAGGATGCGACCTGATAGGGATCGCAGGTAAGTCGCTGGGAGGTCGCAGGTGAGATGTCACACAGTCAGATCTTACCAGCGATGCAGGAACAATACAGGTCGCAGTAGTGACCTGTATAACGATCTCAGCAGTCACTGTGACCCTGTCACACAGTGTCAAACACAGCGATGTGTCCTGCCCAGCAGTACATCGCCTTTGAAGAAAATGGCCTGGATCATTCTGCAACGACTAGCGATCTCACAGCAGGGGCCTGATCGCTGGTAGGTGTCACACATAACAAGATCGCTAACGGGATCGCTACTGCGTCACGGAAACCCTGACTCAGCTGCGATCTCGCTAGCAATCTCGTTATGTGTGACGGTACCTTTAGCCAATAAAGGTATCACTAGAGTACAGTATTTGGTGAGGTTTTTTTACCTCAGTATTTGTAAAACAAAATTGGGAGTGGAACAACCAGAGGAAATATATAATAGAAATATGTTCACCACTTCTGAATTTTTTACCCACTCCTGGTTTTGGCTCATAAATACTGAGGTAAAAAAACTCACCAAATAATCAACATGTGCACGTGGTCTAAAAACTTCCTAAATCTAAAGTCTCCTAAAAATATCTCTGTTACCATTTATGCCCCAAGTTTAACACATTAGTAATAGGAAAAGATTGCTTTTCTTATATGTCTTCTGTTTAGGGTCAAAATAAATTATGAAAAACTCTATTGAAATTTTGTACTCTAGAATTGTGTGGGCTACAATTCCAAAAGCAAATGTGTTATACATCATGTCTTATCGTTTGTAGTTGTCTTGGTTTTAGTCCATGTAAGAGTATACAATCCATATGTCACGCTGGCATACTAGGGATGCTGACATCCTTCTGTACCTTGTGCAGTGTACCTGCTTCCCTCTTCTCTGTCATCCACATATAAGTGCAGTCCCCAGCTGTTTTCCCGATGGATGCCCATGTGTTGGTCGGCTCTGCTCACACCTAGGCTGCAGGCTCTGCTCATGTTGTGTGGGGTTTCCTGCTCTCCAGCCTAGGAGGCGCGCACAACACTTCCTCCTCTTTTATAGGGAGATGTGCACATCTTGCTAAGGTGTCCCCAGCCTATTGTTGGCAGGCACCAGCTATTTAAGGCTCCTTCCCCCCTGATAGGTGTGGCAGAGCATTTTGTATTGTTTTTCTATGTGGCTTGATGTTTGTTTCCTGAAGGGCTGTTGTCTTCTGTTACTGAGTCCAGTATACTCCCAGAATTCAAACATATACTTTGGCACTCAAAGTCAGTAATAAAGCTAAAAGAAAAGAAAAATTGTTATTTTCTAAAGATGCTTTTATTACAATATGGATAAAAGAAATCTGGGTTTAATGCTGCACTAGAAAGCACATGAATCCAGGTGTATGTGATGAAATCCTTTTTCTTTATGTAGCGGGCGGAGATGGGTTTTTGGGAACGCTGCTCACCTGGGGGGATCTCTGGCGCTCGGGGCTGATGCTTCTGCTCCTCGGTGGCTTGAGCACGGGGCCAGACCCAGGGGCTCGAGCAGCGCCTCCTCGCCCATGAGTGAAAAGGGGAGGTTTGGTGGTGGGATGTCGGTTGTGATGCCACCCACGGAGTTGTGGTGATGGTGGGCACCACCGCTTCTGATGATGGGGGTTCCCGGGAGCGATGGTGTTGGCCCCTCCGTGGGTAGGGGCGGTTGGTCCCAGGGCCCCAGTTGGGGGTTAGTGGGTAGGGGTTAGGTGCAGGTGCCGATGCGGGGAGGCAGCGAGGAAGCGGGGCAGCGTTACGGTGCAGCGCTGTGCAGCGCTGTGCCGGATGGCACTGGTGTACTCACTCAGGTAGTCAATAACAGAGTCTCTGGTAAGCCAAACGGCTGGATGGACGGGGCCCGCAGTCGGCTGCGGCGTCTTCACTCTCCCCGGACGGGTTGATGGCGGCTGTCTTTCCCTGCACCTGTATGTAAGTGTTTGACCCCTATGGATTCCCACGGGTGGTCCACTCCCCGGCTTGTACGTGTCGGCAGCACCCGCTTTGCCCGCAGGCGCTGGCCCTTGGATCTCTGGCCGTTGGCGGTGGCTCTTATCTGGACGGGTTGGGCTGTTGCCTTTTGACGGGACTTGGGTGGGAATGAACCCCTGAGGTCCAGACCGCAATAAGAGAATTTGACCGTTACGGCGGCTTCCGAGCCTAGTCGGGGTCTGAGTACCCTGCCTTGGTGCTTAGCTTCACTCCGCTCACCGGTTCGGTACCGGCGGGCCAACGCCCGACCCCGGTCCTATGGTTTCGCAGACTTCCACTAACTCCTGCAGACGGCCACCACCGCCTGCCAACCTTGCTGATGGTGCCTGGGCTCCGACCCAGACACACACAGTCTCCACTTCCACTCCTACAACTACAACTCCTACTGAACTCTCTACTTTTCCCGCCTCCAGGCCTGTGAACTCCTCGGTGGGTGGAGCCAACCGCCTGGCTCCGCCCCACCTGGTGTGGCTTGGAGGGTGCAACAAGGGTTTTGTTTGACGGATGGTCCCTACCAGGGAAGGGGGGGTGTATATGTGTGTGATGTTGTTCTGTGACCCCTGGGGTCCAGGGCGTCACATTTATTTCTGCAAGTCAACGCGTTTCAAAGACATATGCATCGTCTTCATCAGGACAAAAGAACAGTATCCTGGATTCATGTGGTTTCTAGCGCAGCATTAAACCCAGATTTCTTTTATCCATATTGTTTTATCTCTCACTTCGGGGCTGCTGCTGACCCCTTTTTGCTATAGGTATGCTGCCCCCGCGTCTGCAGCTGGGCTGCTCGGATCTGGATCCGTGGTGCCTCGAGGGGCGTCCAGATCCGGGTGGTCGTGCGGCCACTCCAATTAAAGGGGGGAGGTATTTACAGGGGATGGGGTAGTTAAAGTTTGTGATGCCACCTGTGGTGTGTGGTAAGGTGGAGTACCACCGCTGCAGTTGGGGAGTACCCGGGGTGATGACGGGGGCAACTAGGTATTGCGACCCTCCATGGGTAGGGGGAATGCCCTGGAACTCAACGATGGAGTTGAGGGGGTGCCGTGGGGAGCGCTGGGGCCACATTTGTACTCACTTCTGGACACCGCTGCTGCTGAGGGGAGCTAGTTCGGGTCCCGTCCCCATTGGTGTTGCTTGGTGATCCGTGACCTGCCTCCTGGCACTAAGTTACTTCTCTTTTGGTCCCGGTAGTGTGGAACTAGCCGAGTCACGCTCGCTCCCCAGTATGGCTAACTCTGGGAGGGTTCATGCTTGTGATTTCCTGGACCGTTTTAGTGGAAAGTCGTATCCCCCTTGTTGTGCTAGTACCCCAATTTTGGAGCGGGTGGATAATGGATCTTGAAGGCTCCGTCCTCTTCGGGTCAATTGTCAGGTTGCCTGAAGCTACTCCCTGACCTGGGGTCCAAGTACCTCATCATGCCCTGGTACATTTTTATTCACACAATACATCCCTCATCAGGGAGGCTGGACAGTTAAATGTTACGAAATTTCGAGTTCATCAGAGCAACGGTGGAACACTACCAGTTTCAGTAGTAGCGGTGACTCAATCTGCTCCGTTGCAGGACTCTCTGCTGCCCCGCTCCTGCAGTCTCAGACAGCTGTTGAAGCAAAAACAATACTTCTCCCATGTAATTTTCAATGACATTTGTGCCTAAATTGATCTTAGGGCTCTTGGGTCATTCTGTACCACTATGAGGCCTTGCCTCGTCAATTCTACCCGGTCCACCTTAATGGTCACCTCCTTGAACCCAATTTGAGTCACTGGAAACCCGTTGGCGTAGATGGTAATGCTGTCATCTGGTGGGTAAGTTCATCATCAAGCCAAAACTTTTTATACAGTGCACAGGGAATAGTCGGTCCTGGGAGCCGGTATCAAGGAGTGCAGAGGTCAGGATCCCATCCAGGATGATAGAAACGATGGGCCGTCCCCCTACATACCGCTCTCGCCAGTCTGCTGGGCTTTGGGTGTTTATTCCTGTGGATTGGCCCTTGGCCCCAGGGGTTGCCCATTTAAAGGACAGCTCCATGCATAGTGGCCAGTTTTGAAACACTTAAACAAACAGGTTGTCCATGCTCCTCTCTTATCTCCTCTTCCCACAATCGCGTACAAGATTTCTCCCGTGCATCCCCCATACTCTGGAACGCTCTACCTCAGCACATCAGACTCTCCACTACCGTGGAAAGCTTCAAGAGGAACCTGAAGACCCACCTCTTCCAACAAGCCTACAACCTACAATAGCCCTCAGTCCAGTAGACCACTGGGCAACCAGCTCTGTCCTCACCTATTGTACCATCACCCATTCCCTGTAGACTGTGAGCCCTCGCGGGCAGGGTCCTCTCTCCTCCTATACCAGTCTGTCTTGTACTGTTAATGATTGTTGCACGTATACCCTCTCTCACTTGTAAAGCGCCATGGAATAAATGGCGCTATAATAATAAATAATAATAATAATAATAATACCGGTCACTGTTCCGTCCTTTATATGCCGGGGTCTGCTTCCTCATCCAGTGGATGTCCTCTGGGCAGTCAGCCAGCTGGACCTCCCTGGACGGGGTGGTCTTTGACTTGAGCTGCATCGCCTCCATAATCCTTGCGACGTCTTTACTCAGTTGCTGTATTTGGGCAGACAAATCACTTGTTCCGCTCCCGGGTGTTATTAGAGGAGCTGGCTGTGGCAGTGCTAAGGCAGGGGGCTTCACCTGCAATGGGGATGTACAAGCTTTCCAAGATGGGAGTGGAGAGTCAGGAGTCTCCGGGGGTTGCAGGGCTTTGATTACCCGCTCTTTCAGGGTAGCAAAGTCCAAAGCAGGATGTTCCAGAGCCCACAGCTAGAGCTGCTTGCGGTCCTCCACTGACCCTAGGCCTTGCAGGAACTGCTCCACCAGCATCTTGTTCCCCTCTGGCTCTCCAATATTGTTAGTCAGTCCCAGGGTCCGCAGCGCCGCCTGTAACTTTAAGGCATAATCTCTAATGCTGTCTTGGGGCCGTTGCTTACAGCTATAGAATCTCATTCTCAATTCAGCCTCTGCGCGGGTTGCGAATGCAGCTCCCAGTCTCTTAAAGATGGTGGGAACTGAAACCCGATCCTCCTTAGTCCATGTCTCCACTTCCAATTGGCGGTCAGCTGCCCCAGCACCACAGACGCCTGCTGCCGTCCGGTCAGGGCATACATATCGAGAACGTTATATATCTTTCTCTTGAATCCCTGCAGGGCATCTGGTCGGCCATCATACTGTGGGAGCCAGGCGGCGCCAGGCACATAGGGTAAGGTTATCAGCATTATGGGCGCAACAACCAAGGGCCTCGGTGCCGCCGCTCATGCGGCCGGAGTAGCGTCCGCTGCACCAGCGTTACCCTGGTCAGCTGATCGCGCTACTCACCTCAGTTGCTGCGTGGAGCTGACCGCAGCGGCGGTGAGTAGCGCGATCAGCTGAGCTGTCACTGAGGTTACCCGCGGCCACCGCTGAATCCACCGCTGGATCCAGGTAACCTTAGTGACAGCTCAGCTGATCACGCGGCTCTCTTTATTTGCTGCGTGGAGGTGACAGGAGCGGCGGTTTCTTCTGATGCTCCGGTCACCTTCATGCAGCAGAGCTGGAAGCGACGCTGGACCATCTTGGAGTACGCCGGACATGGAGGGCTTTTTGGGGCTGATTTAATTGGTGAACCAGGGAATGTGTTTGTGTTTGTTATTTCTAATAAAGGATTTTTCAGTTGTGTGTGTTTATTTACTGTAATTTACAGATCAATCATGGAAGGTATCTTGGGGAGACGCCTGACATGATTAATCTAGGACTTATTGGCAGCTATGGGCTGCCAATAACTCCTTATTACCCCGATTTGCCAACGCACCAGGGCAAATCGGGAAGAGCCGGGTACAGTCCCAGAACTGTCGCATATAATGTATGCGGCCATTCTGGGCGGCTGCTGACTGATATTGTTAGGCTGGGAATCCTGAGAATACCAGCCTTCAGCCGTATGGCTTTATTTGGCTGGTATTAAATTTGGGGGGAACCGCACGCCGGTTTTTTTTATTATTTATTCATTTATTTCTATACTCCATAGTGACACGCCCACCGGCTGCTGTGATTGGGTGCAGTGAGACACCTGTCACTCAGCGTGTGGGCGTGTCTCACTGCAACCAATCATAGGCGCCGGTGGGCGGGGAAAGCAGGGAATACGAGATTGATTAATGAGCGGCCGGCTTTTTCAAAAGAGGAAAAGCCGCCGGAGTTTAGAGAACAGCCATGCAGCCCCGCGCCGGAGATCGGGGAACAGTAAGTATGAGAGAGGGGGGGAACTGACCGATAGACAGCGAGAGGGACAGATAAGACAGAGAGACTGACCGACAGACATAGAGAGAGACCGACCGACCGACGGACTGAGGGAGAGAACGAAACAGAAAAAGAAAAAAGACCGACATCACATGAAAAAAGCACAAAACGTACAGGGAGCAAACAGAGATGCGTCCGTGTCACTCGGACGTGTGCACAGACCCATTGACTTTCATTGGGTCCGTGCTGCGTGTTGCGTGCTAAAAACGGACATGCTTCCAAGCAAAACGGAGACACAAATGTAGCACGCACACAGACCCACGGACCTTAATGAAAAACGCACATGTGTCCTCAAACATTAAATAACATTGGTGCACGTTTGGCCGTGTCTCCGGTATATACGGAAACGGACCAAACACGCACGTGTTTCACGGATGTGTGTTTCAGGCCTAAAGGATATAGAGGACAATTGCCAATATGGGCCCTTATTTGACATATATTTAATGCAGGCTATGAGTTCAAGGTAATACACCTTTTGGATATATTCTGACTGTATGCGGAATGCCCTCAGGATACTGAGCCTGAGGTCAGGAGGGTGCCTGGAAGTGCAGTGATGGCAGCCTCTGGATGTACCTGCTGTGCTGATGTCACTTTGCTGTGGTCCACGCCTGTGCCTGCACTGCACTGTTATGGTCCATGCCTGCTGTACCCGATTTCCAGTGTCTGATGACCTCTGCCTGAGGTCTGGAGCCTTACCCAATGCCCGGTGTCTGATGACTTCTGCCCAATGTCTGAGCCTGACCTGATGTCCATGACCTATGCCTTAGGACCCGTGCCTGAGATCCTACTCCTGGTGTCTCGTGCCTGATGTCTGATGGTGCTTACCCTGCCTGTTTCTATTCAGGTCCCTGCTCTGTGTTTGTTTCCCCAGTGCGGTTGTCACCCTGGCCGACTCAGCTACCACAGTCCTGTTCGCTTGCCCTGGTAGTGTCACCTTGCGTCCCGCCTTGCGGCAGCCGCTTAGTCAAGCCACTCCCTCTGTAAAAGGGTAGTCCGGGTTCCCTCTGTGGTCCAGTGGGTCCCCTCCTACTCCCTAGACGCTCGCCACCTTCCTGGATCCGCTGGTGGTGAGGTTGTGACACTATAGAAGCAAATCATACATTTACTATGGAGGGCATTAAACAAAGGGCCTCATCAGTGGTTTCTTTCATTCTATTTTAGGAGGTTTCTCTTTAGAGTAACTATAGGTTAAACTAAAAAAAGTTAGGATTTGGCTTAACCCCTTCAACCCCGGGCGATTTTCCACTTTTCGTTTTTGTTTTTTGCTCCTCTTCTTCCAAGAGCTATAACTTTTAAATTTTATTATCAATCTTGTCATATCAGGGCTTATTTTTTTGTGTGACGAGTTGTCATTTTAAATGAAACCATGAGTTTAATCATATAGTGTACTGTAAAACGGCAAAAATATTCCAAATGTGGAAAAATTGCAAAAAAAATGGGTTATTGCACAATTGTTTTGGGGATGTTTTATTCATCGTATTTACTATATGGTAAAACTGATGTGTTGGCTTGATGCCTCAGGTTGGTATGAGTTTGTAGATACAAACATGTATAGGTTTACTTTTATCTAAGGCGTTAAAAAAATTCAGAAGTTTGTCCAAAAAAAGTGACACACTTTTTGTGCAATTTTCAGCGCCACCCTTAGCATTATCATTTTTCAGGCTATGGGGCTGAGTGATGGCTTATTTTTTGCATCCCAACCTGAAGTTTTAAATGATTCCATTTTTGTGCGGATGCTACATTTTGATCGCCTGTTATTGCCTTTTGCTCAAAATTTATGATGACCAAAAATGTAATTTTGGTGTTTGGAATTTTTTTTCCGACACACCGTTTACCGATCAGATTAATTGATTTTATATTTTGATAGATTAGGCATTACTGAATACAGCAATACCAAATATATGTATTCTTTTTTATTTTTTCAACCCTTTAATTTTCAATGGGGCGTATGGGGGTGATTTGAACTTTTTAAGTTGTTTTTCTTTTTAATTTTTTAAAACTTTTTTTTACATTTTTTATTTATTTTACTGGTCTTCCCAGGGGACCATAAGGATCAGCAGTCTGATCGCTGATTCATTTTTGTTGATCAGAGCTACACAGCTGTGTTCTTGTTACAGCCACTGCTCTGCTGGCTGTAACAGGAACTTTGTCATGATTCTTACAAATAGCTATTGAATTTTTCATGTCAGTATTCACACAGCAGTTTCTGCTATTCCATGTATTCCCCTTCCATAGTCACTGGTGTGCATACCTTATCTCCCCATAGTGATGTTTTTTAGGTTTTTTGCACCCAGTTCAGACATAGAATGGAGTTCCAAACGTTATTCCTTAATGTTAGTAGTTTTTCGTTTGTGAACCCTCCCCATACACACCTATTGCCAATCCACATCATATATATAGCCTGGGTCTCAGCCTCCCATACACGGTAAGTTTTTTAACTGCATGAGAGGACACACACAAGCTAGGGACCCCAACGTAGAGAAATACTTTGGCGTAGTGTTGGGGCTCTTCTGCATTGATCAATTCAGTAGCTAAATTTCTCTTTATTCATATATTCATGGCAGTAATGCAGGTTCCATTTTTCACATTTCATTCTTACAAATAGCTATTGAATTTTTCATGTCAGTATTCACACAGCAGTTTCTGCTATTCCATGTATTCCCCTTCCATAGTCACTGGTGTGCATACCTTATCTCCCCATAGTGATGTTTTTTGCACCCAGTTCAGACATAGAATGGAGTTCCAAACGTTATTCCTTAATGTTAGTAGTTTTTCGTTTGTGAACCCTCCCCATACACACCTATTGCCAATCCACATCGTATATATAGCCTGGGTCTCAGCCTCCCATACACGGTAAGTTTTTTAACTGCATGAGAGGACACACACAAGCTAGGGACCCCAACGTAGAGAAATACTTTGGCGTAGTGTTGGGGCTCTTCTGCATTGATCAATTCAGTAGCTAAATTTCTCTTTATTCATATATTCATGGCAGTAATGCAGGTTCCATTTTTCACATTTCATTCTTACAAATAGCTATTGAATTTTTCATGTCAGTATTCACACAGCAGTTTCTGCTATTCCATGTATTCCCCTTCCATAGTCACTGGTGTGCATACCTTATCTCCCCATAGTGATGTTTTTTAGGTTTTTTGCACCCAGTTCAGACATAGAATGGAGTTCCAAACGTTATTCCTTAATGTTAGTAGTTTTTCATTTGTGAACCCTCCCCATACACACCTATTGCCAATCCACATCGTATATATAGCCTGGGTCTCAGCCTCCCATACACGGTAAGTTTTTTAACTGCATGAGAGGACACACACAAGCTAGGGACCCCAACGTAGAGAAATACTTTGGCGTAGTGTTGGGGCTCTTCTGCATTGATCAATTCAGTAGCTAAATTTCTCTTTATTCATATATTCATGGCAGTAATGCAGGTTCCATTTTTCACATTTCATTCTTACAAATAGCTATTGAATTTTTCATGTCAGTATTCACACAGCAGTTTCTGCTATTCCATGTATTCCCCTTCCATAGTCACTGGTGTGCATACCTTATCTCCCCATAGTGATGTTTTTTAGGTTTTTTGCACCCAGTTCAGACATAGAATGGAGTTCCAAACGTTATTCCTTAATGTTAGTAGTTTTTCGTTTGTGAACCCTCCCCATACACACCTATTGCCAATATACATCGTATATATAGCCTGGGTCTCAGCCTCCCATACACGGTAAGTTTTTTAACTGCATGAGAGGACACACACAAGCTAGGGACCCCAACGTAGAGAAATACTTTGGCGTAGTGTTGGGGCTCTTCTGCATTGATCAATTCAGTAGCTAAATTTCTCTTTATTCATATATTCATGGCAGTAATGCAGGTTCCATTTTTCACATTTCATTCTTACAAATAGCTATTGAATTTTTCATGTCAGTATTCACACAGCAGTTTCTGCTATTCCATGTATTCCCCTTCCATAGTCACTGGTGTGCATACCTTATCTCCCCATAGTGATGTTTTTTAGGTTTTTTGCACCCAGTTCAGACATAGAATGGAGTTCCAAACGTTATTCCTTAATGTTAGTAGTTTTTCGTTTGTGAACCCTCCCCATACACACCTATTGCCAATCCACATCGTATATATAGCCTGGGTCTCAGCCTCCCATACACGGTAAGTTTTTTAACTGCATGAGAGGACACACACAAGCTAGGGACCCCAACGTAGAGAAATACTTTGGCGTAGTGTTGGGGCTCTTCTGCATTGATCAATTCAGTAGCTAAATTTCTCTTTATTCATATATTCATGGCAGTAATGCAGGTTCCATTTTTCACATTTCATTCTTACAAATAGCTATTGAATTTTTCATGTCAGTATTCACACAGCAGTTTCTGCTATTCCATGTATTCCCCTTCCATAGTCACTGGTGTGCATACCTTATCTCCCCATAGTGATGTTTTTTAGGTTTTTTGCACCCAGTTCAGACATAGAATGGAGTTCCAAACGTTATTCCTTAATGTTAGTAGTTTTTCGTTTGTGAACCCTCCCCATACACACCTATTGCCAATCCACATCGTATATAAAGCCTGGGTCTCAGCCTCCCATACACGGTAAGTTTTTTAACTGCATGAGAGGACACACACAAGCTAGGGACCCCAACGTAGAGAAATACTTTGGCGTAGTGTTGGGGCTCTTCTGCATTGATTAATTCAGTAGCTAAATTTCTCTTTATTCATATATTCATGGCAGTAATGCAGGTTCCATTTTTCACATTTCATTCTTACAAATAGCTATTGAATTTTTCATGTCAGTATTCACACAGCAGTTTCTGCTATTCCATGTATTCCCCTTCCATAGTCACTGGTGTGCATACCTTATCTCCCCATAGTGATGTTTTTTGCACCCAGTTCAGACATAGAATGGAGTTCCAAACGTTATTCCTTAATGTTAGTAGTTTTTCGTTTGTGAACCCTCCCCATACACACCTATTGCCAATCCACATCGTATATATAGCCTGGGTCTCAGCCTCCCATACACGGTAAGTTTTTTAACTGCATGAGAGGACACACACAAGCTAGGGACCCCAACGTAGAGAAATACTTTGGCGTAGTGTTGGGGCTCTTCTGCATTGATCAATTCAGTAGCTAAATTTCTCTTTATTCATATATTCATGGCAGTAATGCAGGTTCCATTTTTCACATTTCATTCTTACAAATAGCTATTGAATTTTTCATGTCAGTATTCACACAGCAGTTTCTGCTATTCCATGTATTCCCCTTCCATAGTCACTGGTGTGCATACCTTATCTCCCCATAGTGATGTTTTTTAGGTTTTTTGCACCCAGTTCAGACATAGAATGGAGTTCCAAACGTTATTCCTTAATGTTAGTAGTTTTTCATTTGTGAACCCTCCCCATACACACCTATTGCCAATCCACATCGTATATATAGCCTGGGTCTCAGCCTCCCATACACGGTAAGTTTTTTAACTGCATGAGAGGACACACACAAGCTAGGGACCCCAACGTAGAGAAATACTTTGGCGTAGTGTTGGGGCTCTTCTGCATTGATCAATTCAGTAGCTAAATTTCTCTTTATTCATATATTCATGGCAGTAATGCAGGTTCCATTTTTCACATTTCATTCTTACAAATAGCTATTGAATTTTTCATGTCAGTATTCACACAGCAGTTTCTGCTATTCCATGTATTCCCCTTCCATAGTCACTGGTGTGCATACCTTATCTCCCCATAGTGATGTTTTTTAGGTTTTTTGCACCCAGTTCAGACATAGAATGGAGTTCCAAACGTTATTCCTTAATGTTAGTAGTTTTTCGTTTGTGAACCCTCCCCATACACACCTATTGCCAATCCACATCGTATATATAGCCTGGGTCTCAGCCTCCCATACACGGTAAGTTTTTTAACTGCATGAGAGGACACACACAAGCTAGGGACCCCAACGTAGAGAAATACTTTGGCGTAGTGTTGGGGCTCTTCTGCATTGATCAATTCAGTAGCTAAATTTCTCTTTATTCATATATTCATGGCAGTAATGCAGGTTCCATTTTTCACATTTCATTCTTACAAATAGCTATTGAATTTTTCATGTCAGTATTCACACAGCAGTTTCTGCTATTCCATGTATTCCCCTTCCATAGTCACTGGTGTGCATACCTTATCTCCCCATAGTGATGTTTTTTAGGTTTTTTGCACCCAGTTCAGACATAGAATGGAGTTCCAAACGTTATTCCTTAATGTTAGTAGTTTTTCGTTTGTGAACCCTCCCCATACACACCTATTGCCAATCCACATCGTATATATAGCCTGGGTCTCAGCCTCCCATACACGGTAAGTTTTTTAACTGCATGAGAGGACACACACAAGCTAGGGACCCCAACGTAGAGAAATACTTTGGCGTAGTGTTGGGGCTCTTCTGCATTGATCAATTCAGTAGCTAAATTTCTCTTTATTCATATATTCATGGCAGTAATGCAGGTTCCATTTTTCACATTTCATTCTTACAAATAGCTATTGAATTTTTCATGTCAGTATTCACACAGCAGTTTCTGCTATTCCATGTATTCCCCTTCCATAGTCACTGGTGTGCATACCTTATCTCCCCATAGTGATGTTTTTTAGGTTTTTTGCACCCAGTTCAGACATAGAATGGAGTTCCAAACGTTATTCCTTAATGTTAGTAGTTTTTCGTTTGTGAACCCTCCCCATACACACCTATTGCCAATCCACATCGTATATATAGCCTGGGTCTCAGCCTCCCATACACGGTAAGTTTTTTAACTGCATGAGAGGACACACACAAGCTAGGGACCCCAACGTAGAGAAATACTTTGGCGTAGTGTTGGGGCTCTTCTGCATTGATCAATTCAGTAGCTAAATTTCTCTTTATTCATATATTCATGGCAGTAATGCAGGTTCCATTTTTCACATTTCATTCTTACAAATAGCTATTGAATTTTTCATGTCAGTATTCACACAGCAGTTTCTGCTATTCCATGTATTCCCCTTCCATAGTCACTGGTGTGCATACCTTATCTCCCCATAGTGATGTTTTTTAGGTTTTTTGCACCCAGTTCAGACATAGAATGGAGTTCCAAACGTTATTCCTTAATGTTAGTAGTTTTTCGTTTGTGAACCCTCCCCATACACACCTATTGCCAATCCACATCGTATATATAGCCTGGGTCTCAGCCTCCCATACACGGTAAGTTTTTTAACTGCATGAGAGGACACACACAAGCTAGGGACCCCAACGTAGAGAAATACTTTGGCGTAGTGTTGGGGCTCTTCTGCATTGATCAATTCAGTAGCTAAATTTCTCTTTATTCATATATTCATGGCAGTAATGCAGGTTCAATTTTTCACATTTCATTCTTACAAATAGCTATTGAATTTTTCATGTCAGTATTCACACAGCAGTTTCTGCTATTCCATGTATTCCCCTTCCATAGTCACTGGTGTGCATACCTTATCTCCCCATAGTGATGTTTTTTAGGTTTTTTGCACCCAGTTCAGACATAGAATGGAGTTCCAAACGTTATTCCTTAATGTTAGTAGTTTTTCGTTTGTGAACCCTCCCCATACACACCTATTGCCAATCCACATCGTATATATAGCCTGGGTCTCAGCCTCCCATACACGGTAAGTTTTTTAACTGCATGAGAGGACACACACAAGCTAGGGACCCCAACGTAGAGAAATACTTTGGCGTAGTGTTGGGGCTCTTCTGCATTGATCAATTCAGTAGCTAAATTTCTCTTTATTCATATATTCATGGCAGTAATGCAGGTTCCATTTTTCACATTTCATTCTTACAAATAGCTATTGAATTTTTCATGTCAGTATTCACACAGCAGTTTCTGCTATTCCATGTATTCCCCTTCCATAGTCACTGGTGTGCATACCTTATCTCCCCATAGTGATGTTTTTTAGGTTTTTTGCACCCAGTTCAGACATAGAATGGAGTTCCAAACGTTATTCCTTAATGTTTGTCATGATAGCGACAGGAGTCATCACATGATCCATGGCTATCAGGACAACTATCGGCTACCCGTGATCGTGCCATGGGGCCTCCGATGGTGGCGGGGAAAGACGTGTTCCCAGCTGTGGCGATTTAAATCGCGCTGTCACATTTTGCGAGGCACACATGTCTGCTATTCAAATCAGCAGATATGTGCAGGGATTCCCGCAGGCTCACCACAGAAGTCGGCTGGGAACACCCCTTCATGATTTAGGATGTACCGGTATGTCCTAGGTCGCTTAAGAGTTCGAAATCACTCAAAATGCCAAGCCCTTTGTTTTTTTCAGTGGTAAAAATCAGCTCCATAATGGTTAGCCAATATTACTATTTGCTGTGCTGCCCCCTCATCTGTATACACCACAGCTGAAGACATATTGATGTATACGGTAGTATACCACAAGAAGTCTTAACAATTCAAAGCAAAACACAAAATATCATAAGCACATTCACATCCCTTGTTCCAGCAGGATTCATATTAGTATTTGCACATCAAAAGAACATGCTCGATATGTTTATTAATGGTCTCTAGAGGTCTCATATATAATACATTGTTTGTGGTTTCAAATTAAAAAGAGAATTAATACCTATGAAGAAATGAAATACATTATGCATTATTATTAGGTACACATAACAGCTGGTAAACAGTAATGTCTTATTAATTTATTACCTTGAGAAAAATAATAAAAAAACAAAGGCAGCAACTGTAAATTGAACTTTAGGGACTCAAAATTCCTTTTAGTGCTTAAAACATGTATGTTTTGCTTGGAGAATTGTCTGAAATATATAACAAACTTGTAACACAAAAGTCAAATAAATGAGTCCCTTAGGAATGGAGATCATACTAAGGAATTTATGATTAAATATACAGTATTTACAAGTAAAAGCACGGTAAATGGAATAATCATGGTTCTACATCTTTGAGGATTCCCAGAACAGCCATGAATTTCATACAGAAGTCTTCTATCCATTAGCACTGGAAATGACAATGTATTATCTGCGAATAAATATAGTTATTGATCATATCCTTTATGTGTGGTCTCATTATGTTAAATGATGTAAAAAGTATCACATCTGTTAACAATTTCATTATGCATTAATGTAATGATGCAGAGCCAAATGTTATTATAAATTATAACAATAACTCAATATGATACTTAAAGGGATTAATAAAATGTAATATATTAAAGATACATAAAAAAAACACAGTATCGGGGAAGTAAATGTAAGCAGTGCACCAACATATATAGGGGCTTATGTCTAAAAATGTATGCAGACGGTAGATTCATTGTAAGTATCAACTAATCAGGTATACTTTATTTTCTCAGCTGCACTGAAAAACATGAAAGCTAAATTCTGTACTTTTGCTGTGGGCAGCTTCTCTATTTTTTATATTGTTTTCATATACTACAGATAGGGGCGGAACAATCGCTGACCCCAGGCCCTGCTTCTGCTGGATTAGCGACCCATCGGGTCCCTGCACTGCGATACATGCTGCCGGCTAATTAGAAGCCAGCAGCTTTCATCTCTGTCCCCATGAATGAGGGAAGCATATTACAGTGATGTTATGCATTGCAATAGCATGGATACTGATGAAAGGTACTGTGCACTGGTTACATAGGATGCCACATGACTTGGTTGCTGGGGAGGGTGACTAAAATGTTTTGGGGGGGGGGGGTTTAGCATTAAGAAAAACCAAGATGAGGACATATATCCAGAGGAGCAAAGGAAGTGGACTGTATTTATCAGGAGAGAGAGAGTATACACCAGGAGAGGGACATATATTTCAGGAGGGGGACAGTGTATACCAGCTGAGGTGGGGAAAAGCATATACCAGGATTGGGATTGTATATACCAGGAGGGGACAAGTAAGGGGACATATATACCAGGAAGGGGACATATATATACTAGGATGGGGGTACATATATACCATAATGGGTCCAAGAGGGTGACATTATATACCAGCATATTTAGATATATACCAGGAACTGGACATATATATCAAGAAGGGACCAGAATTGAGACATATATACCAGGAGGAGGACATATCTACCAGACGGGACCATGAGGTGGACATATATAGGGGCTGAGGGTGGGGACAAATATACAAGGAGGAGGATATATACCAAGAGGGTGCTAGGAGGGAGACATATATACCAGGAAATGGACATATATACCAGGATGAGGACATGTATACCAGCAGGGGCCCAGGATTGGGACATATACTAGGAAGATCCCAGGATGAGGACATATATACCATGAATTGAACATATATACCAAGAGGGGACCAGAATTGAGACATATATACCAGGAGGAGGACATATCTACCAGAAGGGGCCAATGAGGTGGACATATATAAAGGCTGAGGGTGGGGATAAATATACAAGGAGGGGATATATACCAGGAGGGTGCTAGGATGGAGACATATATACCAAAAAATGGACATATATACCAGGATGAGGACATGTGTACCAGCAGGGGCCCAGGATTGGGACATATACTAGGAAGATCCCAGGATGAGGACATATATACCAGTAGGGATCCAGCATGGGGACATATATATCAGGATTTGGACATATATACCAGGATGAGGACATATGTACCAGGAAGGGCCCAGTATGGGGACATATGGCAGGAAGGTCCAAGGATGGGGATGTATACCAGGAGGGGCCCAATATGGGGCTATATACAGTACAGACCAAAAGTTTGGACACACCTTCTCATTCAAAGAGTTTTCTTTATTTTCATGACTCTGAAAATTGTAGATTCACATTGAAGGCATCAAAACTATGAATTAACACACGTGGAATGAAATGCTTAACAAAAAAGTGTGAAACAACTGAAAATGCCTTATATTCTAGGTTCTTCAAAGTAGCCACCTTTTCATTTGATTACTGCTTTGCACACTCATGGCATTCTCTTGATGAGCTTCAAGAGGTAGTCACCGGAAATGGTCTTCCAACAGTCTTGAAGGAGTTCCCAGACATGCTTAGCACTTGTTGGCCCTTTTGCCTGCACTCTGCGGTCCAGCTCTGCCTAAACCATCTCGATTGGGTTCAGGTCTGGTGACTGTGGAGGCCAGGTCATCTGGCATAGCACCCCATCACTCTCCTTCTTATTAAAATAGCCCTTACACAGCCTGGAGGTGTGTTTGGGGGTCATTGTCCTGTTGAAAAATAAATGGTGGTCCAACTAAACGGAAAACGGATGGAATAGCATGCCGCTAAAAGATGCTGTAGTAGCCATGCTGGTTCAGTATGCCTTCAATTTTGAATAAATCTCCAACAGTGTCACCAACAAAGCACCCCCACACCATCACACCTCCTCCTTCATGCTTCACGATGGGAACCAGGCATGAAGAGTAGAGATGAGCGAACCGGTCGCGGTTCGGCTCGAGGTCGGCTCGCCGAACGGAGCTCCCGTTCGAGTTCGGTTCGTCGAACGTTCGATGAACCGAACTCGAACTGCATAGGAAACAATGGCAGGCAATCACAAACACATAAAAACACCTAGAAAACACCCTCAAAGGTGTTCAAAAGGTGACAAACAACTCACAACACAAACACATGGGAAAGTGACAAGGACATATACTCATGCGAAAACAAAAGAGCTGGACAAGGAAAAAGAGGAGGAGACACAGATATATGAGTATATGCAAGGAAACATCGATGCCATTACTGTGCAACTTGAGCCCTGCTCATTTTAGGCTTCCAATCTGGATAAATTGTCTGAGCTTGCCACGTACGCCTTGAGGATCTTGTCGTGTCCTGCAGCCAGCGTTCTCTCGGAACCTGTCTTCAGTGCTGCTGGGGGTCTGCTGGCAGATAAGCACACGTGTCTGTCCACTGACAACGTGGACATGGCTCTCAGAGGACTTTTCTTCCCCTGGGTCAGCCAGGGGAGGCGAAAGGCACGCGTATTTTTGAGAGTGCTTCTTGCAAAGCATCTTTTTCATCTTGAAAATTGGGTCAACTGATGCCAGTCAAGTGGGGTGTGTGTGACCCAGTTAGTGGAAACGAGGGAGACTGTGGTTGGAGTCCCCTCGCTGTGTTTCTAAAAGAACCAAGATGAACAAGTCATGGCTCTTAGAGGACTTTTCTTCCCCTGGCTCAGCCAGGGGAGGCGAAAGGCACGTGTATTTTTGAGAGTGCTTCATGCAAAGCATATTTTTATTTTTCAAAAGGGGGGTCAACTGATGCCAGTCAAGTGGGGTGTGTGTGGCCCAAATAGTGGCAACGAGGGAGACTGTGGTTGGAGTCCCCTCACTGTGTTTCTAAAAGAACCAAAATGAACAAATCATGGCTCTCAGAGGACTTTTCTTCCCCTGGCTCAGCCAGGGGAGGCGAAAGGCACGCGTATTTTTGAGAGTGCTTCATGCAAAGCATATTTTTCTTTTTCAAAAGGGGGGTCAACTGATGCCAGTCAAGTGGGGTGTGTGTGGCCCAAATAGTGGCAACGAGGGAGACTGTGGTTGGAGTCCCCTCGCTGTATTTCTAAAAGAACCAAGATGAACAAGTCATGGCTCTTAGAGGACTTTTCTTCCCCTGGCTCAGCCAGGGGAGGCGAAAGGCACGTGTATTTTTGAGAGTGCTTCATGCAAAGCATATTTTTCTTTTTCAAAAGGGGGGTCAACTGATGCCAGTCAAGTGGGGTGTGTGTGGCCCAAATAGTGGCAACGAGGGAGACTGTGGTTGGAGTCCCCTCGCTGTGTTTCTAAAAGAACCAAAATGAACAAATCATGGCTCTCAGAGGACTTTTCTTCCCCTGGCTCAGCCAGGGGAGGCGAAAGGCACGCGTATTTTTGAGAGTGCTTCATGCAAAGCATATTTTTCTTTTTCAAAAGGGGGGTCAACTGATGCCAGTCAAGTGGGGTGTGTGTGGCCCAAATAGTGGCAACGAGGGAGACTGTGGTTGGAGTCCCCTCGCTGTGTTTTTCATGATTTTCGAAGGGCATGACATGCCTAAGAGGTTGAGTTTCATCATCTGCAACTTGTTGGCAACAGAAAGGCTGCCTTTACACCCTTTTGAGACCGAGGATTTTTGAGACCTTATGCCCATTGCAGTGCCCCAAGAGCCGATGGCCAGTCGTCACTCTTTCTCCAAGAAAGGCGTGCTCGCGCTACCACAGTAGGTCGCACACAACCTCACCGATTCCTTGAGAAACTCTGTGTGTGACAGGGTGCATTTTAACACAGATACTTGGACCAGTAAGCATGGACAGGGGAGTTACATGTTGCTGACTGGGCACTGGGTAACTATGGTGAGAGATGGAGAAGGGTTTGCTGTACAAGTCTTGCCGTTCCCACGACTTGTGTGTCAATCCTTCCTCTGTATGTACAATTTCCTCCACTGCTTCTGCCTCCTGAACCTCGTGTGGGTCCTCCACCTCGGCCCAAACCCTGTGTGGTCAGTCCACCCTTCCTTATAACTGCGCCCAAGGAATCCCACACACCTCCTTACTATGCTGGCAGCAGAGCTCAAGGCCATCAGGCGGTCAAATGTTTACTTTGAAATGTAGGGGAAATGTGAGACACCGCTGAGGAATTGTGGACGGTTAGCTCTGGAGAGTGAGACCGAGTTTCATCAATGGTTGTCTCCACTCAACCAGCAGTCAGGGAAGGTCGGGTGCGACCATGATGCAAACCAGTCTGCGACCCTTCTTCAGGGCAATGTGACACATGTGCCTTGTATGGCTCACGTGTTGAATCTGATTCTCCAGCAATTTTTAAAATACCATCCCGGCCTACATGGCCTTGTGCAGCGGGCACGCTGCTACGTGCTCACTTTCATCCTTCGCACCCAGCAGCTCAACAACTTTCATCGCTCCGGAAGTCTTAGGGTCTGGCGGTTAAACGCCGGAAATGCGATGTTCCGACACGCAGGAATTGGAATCTGCACATGTTGCAGCGTGTGTGGCAGGACCGCAGAGCCCTGCTGAAATACGGTATGACGTATACCCTGGGCTAACTTGATCCAGAGGTGGTGCAGATCACGCTGCTGGAGTGGTGTCAGATCAAGGACCTATGCACCCTTCTACACAGTTTACAAATGTCGACGAAAATGTTTAGCACTGGCAATGCCATTCTCAGCGTGACAATTCTGGTCATCTACATGATGGAGCACACTGTAAGCATTATTCGGAGTCAGGTATTGGTCCAAGAGGAAGGTGAGGAAGTACAGGAGGAGTCATATGCAGAAGGGATAATAAGATCTACAAGGTCCATACGGTAAGCGGCACCTAGGCAGCAGTTATGGTGGGGGATAGGGATTAACAAGGGCGCATAGTATCAGCAAAAATTGTTGAGGAAGGTGCAGGAGCCATGAAGAAATGGAGAACGAACTTGCGATGGGCATGGAAGACTCAGCAGATGAGTGAGAGCTTGCTCACATTTCGGTTGTGCGAGGTTGGGGGGAGAGGGCAGAGGAAGGAGGCACGATTCTCACCTCTCTGCCACCAAACACACCAAGGACTTGGTCCTCCTGGATGCACAAGACACATGAGCGTCTTCTTGCTGCACTACCTACAACATGACCCTCGGATTGTACGAATTCCAAGTCATGCTGACTACTGGGTTGCCACACTGTTAGATCCCTGGTACAACACAAAATTTTGCGAAAGAACTCCTGCCATAGAAAGGGATGCACGTATGCAGAAGTATCAGCAGAAGGTGTTACGCAATCTTACATCTGCTTTTCCACTAAACACCAGGGTGTACAGAGTGAATCTCAATGCTTTTTAATCGATAGGAGGAAATGGTCTTACTTGTCCACATCTGAGGGACCGAGGGCTGGCTGCTGTGCTGAGACGGTGTTGAGTACGGTGTCTCTGCAGAGTTGCATTTTTTGTCATATACAAACTGAGTTGAAAAAGGACAGATGCTGGTGGAAAGGGGAACAGGTGTGTTGCAAAGGGTAAAAACGTTTGTGTCCGTGGGTTTCGTGGTTAAGCAAAAGTAACATTTGATGAAGAAACACCATCTGTTACGGTGGGACTGGCAGATTTGGATAAGGTGGTATATACTATGTTACCGCTATATAATGAAAATTAATAAGAAAAGAAAGAGAAAGGTATATATCCCCATCAGCAGTCAGTGTCCACCGTGCTCCAAGATGGAAAAGGAGAGGTTAGCAACTGGAAGGTTCGGTGGAGGATACAGAGCTGTGTGGCTATGAAACTAATAGTAGCCTGAACCAATTTAGACGCCACTCGGATCTTGAGACTGGGAGCCCTGTTAGCGTCACAGGGTCCACACGCCCACCCAGCCCAGAAACTCCCTGTTAACATCACAGGGGCCATTCAGTACGCTGACCGTGTGCATTGGGGCCACACATGTGGACAGCAGGCGCATCAGCAGCAGCAGGCCTGTTAATGCCACTGGGCTGCACAAGCAGGACTTGTAGGACAGGAGCTGGTCTTAACCGTTCTGCGTTACCAACTGTGGTGGCGGCCTGCATCGACGCCCTATCCCTGCCTACCTCTGGCCTAAAGCCGCAATGGGTTCAACACATGGAGGTGTGCTCTTTCGGAGCATAATAGAAGACTGCGCACCTCCTTGTTGTCTTCAGCCCCTTTTATAACCTGGGTCCGCCACAAACCAGGGTGGACCACAATGCACCTCCTGGAGACAAAAGCAGAGTGATACGTCATGAGTGGCATAACTAGCGTCCTATTTGGAACCGCAACTTCAATGATGACCTCATGGCTGTCATGATCCAAACACCTCACCAGTCATCGTCTGACCATCAATAATGAGGTGACAAGTCATAGGGGCGGGCCTCTGCAAGCCATTTGGGAGTGGCCTGGCCACATCGTCAGGACACCTGATGCCCTGTGGTCTAAATGGGCCCCCCACATCAGGGGCAGTGCCAAAGAGTTCATTACCGGACCTAGTCTCTGATGCAGTAAGTGCCTGACCATGGTCAGTTGCATGAAATACAGTCTCTGAAAAAAGATTATCAGCTTTAGCATGGTGTCTAGGCACAACACAGGACTTAGACCCGGCACGTAGTGCAAGTACCTGTGCAAAGAGGCTCTTCGCACTAAGTGTGGGAGCATGCGCTGTAGCCCGAAATGAAGACTTAGCCTCAGGAATGGCACAGTCAGGCTGAGCATACTCACTAGGTGAAACACTGGAGTTAGGCTGCGGCTGGGGTAAATCGGCACACGCATGCGCACTAGCTGCCTCTCCACACTTAGACGTGGAGGAGAAAGCAGCCAGCTGGACAACCCAAGGCACAGCCCTAAATGGCAGCTGACGCCTGGGCGCAAATGAAATCGCAGCAGGCTTCAGGTTACAGGTTTTGTAACAACAAATACCATCCAAAAGAACAGGTGTACTTCTTCCCATGGATAATCTGATATGATCCCTTTTTTCATGGACACGACCATCGCTAACAAATGTAGATGAGGCCAAAACAGCAGCTGCTTCAATGGATCTGAAGTGCTCCATAAAGTGGCCTCTCCTCCACCCCAATTTCAAGATCCCAAATACTCCATTCCTCTGTGGTGTCAATCCAATCGCACTTGCTTCCTAACAGCTCTCAAGTTTCCACCAGCCCTGCTGAGTATGGGGTAACAGAGATGGTTGAGTTTGCATAGCTGTTCAGTCGCACTATAGCCTGGGAATCAGAGGTCTGCTCCAAAGCTGCAATGAGTACAGACAAGGAAGTTATTATTATTGATTCCATGGTGCTGTACATGAGAAGGGGGTTACATACAGAATACATATACAAGTAACTATAGACAGACTGGTAGAGAGGGAAGAGGGCCCTGCCTTTGCGGGATTACATTCTAAAGGATTTTTGGGAGGAGACAGTAGGAGTGGTTTAGGTTGAGCGTCAAGTATGTATGGTGGTGGTGTCATTGAAGGTTATAGTCATTTCTGAACAGATGAGTTTTCAGATTCAGTTTGAAGCTTGCGGGTGTAGCAGATAATCTGACGTGTTGAGGTAGCGAGTTCCATGAGACAGGGGAAATGATCTGCGCAGATGGCCAGAAGCTTTGTGAGTGGGATCCAGGCCCCGATGAAGAAGGTGCTGAGCCTAATCTACACCCTCATTTCCAAAAAGTAAATCCTCCTGGTGGAGACAATGGGGAACATGATTAGGAGCACAGATACCTGATTGGAATGACAACTTTACTATTCGGTCAGGGCAGGAAGAGGTTGTCTCGGAGGACTCAGGACGAGGGGAATGAAAACACACAGGGTTATTGATGAGGTTGGAGACCACACTTACTGTCAAACCAAAGTCAGCCAGTCGATGAGGTCAGCAGAGGAGGTGGAGGAGGATGCTACTGACGACGAGGTTACGTTGCATCTTCCTGGCCAGAGACAAAGTACTGGAAGCACGTCAACAACTGAATTCTGGACCACAACTTTGACTCTGAGCAGAAGTCGTGTTGGCTATGCAGGTCGCATGGGCTGTAAGCCTTGCCAAGCCTGTGAATTTTTGGACATCGCAAAGGATCACCCAAGTCATGGAATCTGTAAGATTTGTCAACAATCTGTAAGTAGAAGGCAAAAACTCACACTTTTGAGTACTTACTCCATGAAGTATCACATGGATATGAATTGACAGCGTGAAGGTGTATTGCTCAGCTTTAGCAACTGTCAACGCAATATGCTTATTTGCCGTTCATTGCATGCATTGTTGCAGACTACACACAAGGGGCTGCTGTTTTTTTGGATCTGCCTTTGGTCACTATAGCAATATAAAATTGCTCTTCGGGTATGGACTTGGAGATGCTGTCTGTGAACAGAAGGAAAAGCTAAAGATGTGTGTTACAGCAAGGAGCCACCGCGGAAACAGTTCGTTCAATTGTGAGGGGAGTTGTGTTGTACTTTGATGATGAGCACTGTAACGTCAGTGAGCAGCATCCTGTGCCACAGACCAACATTCTTACGGTGCTGTCTATACTGTTTACCGTGAGAGGAGCGTAAAGTCTGTATTTCTGGCCACTGGACATCACAGTACCCGGGTACGGTAGGCTGTGCCCAGACAATAATGCGGGCACGCAACACTTTGTTTTATTAGCAAAACACATATCTGTTCTGGGTAGGCCGACTATATAGACAATAAGACTTGCTGCCTCTGCACTGTCAAATTGTCACGTACAGTTTAAATCATAGAGGGACAGCGATACATGTTTGCATTGACTGTTGCTTTTCAAGATTTCCATGACTGTGTTGCAGAGCTGTGTGGTTTGCATTCACACTGCTATCATCTGCCTTATCTGTGAGGCTTCAGCTAACAAGGGTATTCAGGGGGGGCAATGTGTTTTGTCTATGTTTAGGTAGATAACTTGGAAGCTCTTGTGATGCAACACTGGTAAGTCGTGTTCGCACACACACACACACACACACACGCACAAACACACAATTACTGCTACGCAGAGGGATTAGCAGGTAGTAGGCAACAGAATAGATTGTTCAATTATTTAAATTGTATGCATGGTTCTTATTGTTTGTTTTGGTAAAGTTAAACAATCATTTATCAACCCAACTGCCTAGAGTCCTTTTCCTGTTGCCTGGTTTTGCTGCATACTGGGGAGCCCACCCTGTACACGACTTAAAATGAAGCATAAGTCGCAATGTGAATTTCACTGTGCTACAATGCGGCCTAGCGTGCCTGTGCAACCACCGCCTGCCCCATCAAGTGCATCTGCGTGCTCTTCATCCTCTGTGACTGTGGGGACAGCAGTCACACATGGTTTTTCACACTGAACTTCCACTCCTTTACCCGCAACAGGGAGTGTGATTGGCAGGTCATCACTTGTTTTGGAAGTGGAAACAGAAGGTATTGTTGAGCTGTCAGACATCGAGAGAACCATCATTGGATGCAGGCTACATTATATCCACGCCTGCACCTTCGTCACAGATTGGCTGGACTACCTGCAGTTAATAATTGCATTCCAGAAATGGAGAGGAGTGTAGAATGCACATGTGTTGTACCTTGCTTGGCAGCAAAGGAACACTAACTTAGTATTCCAGACAATTTTAGGATGGCAGAAAAAGAGTCAGCTCTTTGGGCAAACTAAATAGCGTGGCAAAAGTGGACAGATGGGTACAGTGGCCGTGTTCTGTGGGTACCAGTACAGTAAAAGAAGCCTCACTTTCTATCCCTCCTAATGATCAAATGCAGCAAGGAATTCCCTGAGTTTGCTATAAAATTAGCATAGCTAAATGTGCAGGAGGGTGTCATGCAGAGGTGCTAGAAAAAGCTTGGCACCAGTGGGACAATAATGAAATACAACATCCAGTTCTATGATGCCACTAAATGGCAGTATTTTTTGCTATCATTATAGCTTATTAAAAACAGAGCAGGAGGGTGTCATGCAGAGGTGCTGCACATAGCTTGGCACCAGTGGGGCACTAATGGAATACAACAGACAGTTCTATGATGCCACTAAATGGCAGTATTTTTTGCTATCATTATAGCTTATTAAAAACAGAGCAGGAGGGTGTCATGCAGAGGTGCTGCACATAGCTTGGCACCAGTGGGGCACTAATGGAATACAACAGACAGTTCTATGATGCCACTAAATGGCAGTATTTTTTGCTATCATTATAGCTTATTAAAAACAGAGCAGGAGGGTGTCATGCAGAGGTGCTGCACATAGCTTGGCACCAGTGGGGCACTAATGGAATACAACAGACAGTTCTATGATGCCACTAAATGGCAGTATTTTTTGCTATCATTATAGCTTATTAAAAACAGAGCAGGAGGGTGTCATGCAGAGGTGCTAGAAATATCTGTGCACTAGTGGGACTATACAGAAGTCCAATAGCCACGTTTAGGATGCCACTAGGTTCACTGAGTGTTTGCTAGTATAATGGCTTGGTAACAATGAGTTGGAGTGTGCAATGCAGGTAGAGGTGCTGCAAATGTCTTTGCACTAGTGGGACTATAGCAAAGTCCAATAGCCACGTTTAGGATGCCACTAGGTACACTGAGTGTTTGCTAGTATAATGGCTTAGTTATAATGAGTTGGAGTGTGCAATGCAGGTAGAGGTGCTGCAAATGTCTTTGCACTAGTGTGACTAGACAAAAGTCCAATAGCCACGTTTAGGATGCCACTAGGTACACTGAGTGTTTGCTAGTATAATGGCTTAGTTATAATGAGTTGGAGTGTGCAATGCAGGTAGAGGTGCTGCAAATGTCTTTGCACTAGTGGGACTAGACAAAAGTCCAATAGCCACGTTTAGGATGCCACTAGGTACACTGAGTGTTTGCTAGTATAATGGCTTAGTTATAATGAGTTGGAGTGTGCAATGCAGGTAGAGGTGCTGCAAATGTCTTTGCACTAGTGGGACTAGACAAAAGTCCAATAGCCACGTTTAGGATGCCACTAGGTACACTGAGTGTTTGCTAGTATAATGGCTTAGTTATAATGAGTTGGAGTGTGCAATGCAGGTAGAGGTGCTGCAAATGTCTTTGCACTAGTGGGACTAGACAAAAGTCCAATAGCCACGTTTAGGATGCCACTAGGTACACTGAGTGTTTGCTAGTATAATGACATAGTTATAATGAGTTGGAGTGTGCAGAGGACAGGAGGGTACAGTGCCAGGATTGTGGGGCTCTGGGTAGAGGAATGGAAGCCTGCCTTTCTATTCCCTCCTAATGGGGAAATGCAGCGACGAAATCCCTGACCTACTCTGTTTTCAGGACCTGTCACCTATGGCTCTGACCCTGCCCATACGAGCCCTTAAAAGGACTTATAGAAAGTGCTATCCCTAAGCTGTCCAGCGCTGTGTATACAGCAGTATCGGCGATAGGACTCAGTCAGGACGGAGCTGCGCCAGTGATGTCTGACACCAAGGACGCAGAAGGCAGATAATGGCGTGCTGGAGGAAAATGTCTGGTTTTATAATGCAGGGACATGTGACATGGACATCCTATCACATATGCCGTTGCTTCTCTGGCTAAAAGTCCACTTAGCTGTGTGTGTGTCTGGGATTGGCTGACATAATGGCCCTCCCCACAAGACGCGCGCGCTTAGGGAAGGAAGACAAGGAAAAAAAAAAAAAAAATGGCGATCGCCATTATACAAACAGGAGTGATCTGAAGGCGCTGTTCACGCACACTATACACTGAAATGTCATAATAGTGTGAGTCACAGAGTGACTTACACTATTACAGCGGAAAGCCAGCTAGGAATTAGCTGTTTTTTTGCTGCTAGAACCGTTCTCGAACATTTCTAGAACTATCGAGCTTTTGCAAAAAGCTCGAGTTCTAGTTCGATCTAGAACAGGCCCCAAAATCACTCGAGCCTAGAACTGGAGAACCACGAACCACGAACCGCGCTCAACTCTAATGAAGAGTCCCTCCATTCACCTTTTCTGCGTCGCACAAAGACACGGTGGTTGGATCCAAAGATCTCAAATTTGGACTCATCAGACCAAAGCACAGATTTCCACTGGTCTAATGTCCATTCCTTGTGTTCTTTAGCCCAAACAAGTCTCTTCCGGTTGTTGCCTGTCCTTAGCAGTGGTTTCCTAGCAGCTATTTTACCATGAAGGCCTGCTGCACAAAGTCACCTCGTATCAGTTGTTCTAGAGGTGTGTCTTCTGCTACAACTCCATGTGGCATTGACCTGGTCTCTAATCTGAGCTGCTGTTAACCTGCGATTTCTCAGGCTGGTGATAAACTTATCCTTCGCAGCAGAGGTGACTCTTGGTCTTCCTTTCCTGGGGTGGTCCTCATATGAGCCAGTTTCTTTGTAGCGTTTGATGGTTTTTTCCACTGCACTTGGGGACACTTTCAAAGTTTTCCCAATTTTTCAGACTGACTGACCTTCATTTCTTAAAGTAATGATGGCCACTCATTTTTATTTACTAAGCTGCTTTTTTCTTGCCATAATACAAATTCTAACAGTCTATTCAGTAGGACTATCAGCTGTGTATCTACCAGATGTCTGCAAAACACAACTGATGGTCCCAACCCCATTTATAAGGCAAAAAGTCTCACTTATTAAACCTGACAGGGCACACCTGTGAAGTGAAAACCATTTCCAGTGACTACCTCTTGAAGCTCATCAAGAGAATTCCAAGAATGTGCAAAGCAGTAATGAAAGCAAAAGAACCTAGAATATAAGACATATTTTCAGTTGTTTCACACTTTTTTGTTAAGTATTTCATTCCACATGTGTTAATTCATAGTTTCGATGCCTTCAATGTGAATCTACAATTTTCAGAGTCATGAAAATAAAGAAAACTCTTTGAATAAGAAGGTGTGTCCAAACGTTTGGTCTGTACTGTATACCAGGAAGGGGCCGGGAAGGGGACATATATAACAGGGTGGGGGAAAATTTTACCATTATGGGATTATATATACCAGGATGTGACCTAGGATGAGGAACATAAATATACCAGAATGGAGGACATTTACCAGGATGGGGACTGTAACATGGTGGAGGGTGTGTCCCATGAAAATGGTGTAAGCCTGGATATCAGCTCTAGCACTTGTAGTGCCACAAGGCTTGTTCGGGCATTTCGGGGCCAGGTTTTACGGATAGCCAGAGAGATGGGCGGGCCTGGCTATCCACATACCTCAGCCCTGGAGAGTGTTTGACATGTGGCTGACAGGCCACGTGGTTTAAAATAGTGTCAGTCTGTTTCCCACTTGGTCTGCGTGTGGAGGTGGAGGTTCGATATACTGACCGGGGTCAGCGTGCAGAGGTGAGAAGACCCCTTGTGAAAAGTCTGTACTAGGACTTACTGGATTAACATGGAAGTGCCATTTTGGGAACATGTATATTGTGTTTTTGAATATACTGCCGTTTATTTTCTCTTCGAATGGCATGCTTTATGAGCTGTTAATAAAGCCGCCTGGATGATTTATACA
Organism: Anomaloglossus baeobatrachus; assembly: GCF_048569485.1. Taxonomy (NCBI): domain Eukaryota; kingdom Metazoa; phylum Chordata; class Amphibia; order Anura; family Aromobatidae; genus Anomaloglossus; species Anomaloglossus baeobatrachus. The sequence goes on along the minus strand of NC_134356.1, from coordinate 333,681,944 downwards.
AAGTGCCTCCTTGATGCAACTGAGACACAAGCTCAGTGAGTAGTACCCCGTTACAGGACATAAATACCAGAATATGGCCTAGGAGATATGTATGAGGCTATGAGGTCTCATTAGACTGTATTCACCACATTTTCAACCTCTTCATCACCTGGCAATTTTCTGTTTTTCATTTTCATTTTTTTTCCCTCCTTTCTTCCAAGAGCCAAAAGTTTTTTAAAATGTTGTCAATACTGCCATATGATGGCTTGTTTTTGCGGGACAAGCTGTACTTTTAAATGACACCATTAATTATGCCACATATTGTATTGAAAAATGGTAAAAAAATTCCATGTGATGTGAAATTGTAAAAAAATTTGCAATTCCACAATATTTTTTTTGTGTATTTTATTTACCATCTTGATTATATGCTAAAACTCACCCAGCCATATGATTCCCCAGGTCACTTCAGGTTTATAGATACCAAAAATGTATAGTTTTTTTTATTTATGTGGTGAAAAAAAAGTGCAGAAATTTGTAAAAAAAAAAAAAAGAATTGCACTTTTGGCGCCATATACTGAGAACCGTAACATTCTTATTTTTCGGGATCTGTGGATGAGCGAGAGCTTATTTTTTGTATCCTGAGCTCACATTTTTAGTTATACCATTTTGGTATAGATGTGATGTTTCGATTGCCTCCTATTGCTTTTATTGCAGTGTTGCGAAGACTAAAAAAACGTAATTATGGCTTTTTAATTTCTTCTTATTTATACCTTTACCAATCAGATGAATTAAATTTAGATTTTGATAGATTGGGCATTTTGGAACTGGGCAAAGTGGGGCAAAAGGGGGCTGATTTGAAGTTTTGTGTTTTTTTTTTTATTTTTATTGTTTTTACTAGGGGACTTGCAGCTGCCATCTTCTGATTGCTTGTGCTGTACAGAGGAGGGCACCAGGACCATTTTGTACAGCAGAAATGCTGTCTGCCTATGAACACCGGCGCTCAACCCGCGTTCATATTGCATCATGACAAAAACAGGGGTCATCAGCTGACCCCCTGCTGTGATGGCATTCTTTGGTGCCAGTAATTTTGTCACAGGGCTGCTAATGGGAGCAGTGAATGAGACATCTCCCACCAGCATGCATTAAATCCTGCTGTAAGAGACTACCAGTGGGATTTAGCTTGTTAAAAGGTGTGGACAAATGAGTCCCCATGATTAGGCATAACTTCATATGCAAAAAATCGTCGGGGGTCTTCCCTTAGAATTCCATCTTGGTGGGACTGTACATTATAAGTATATACTAGTATTCACTAGTTAGATAATTTTTTACTAGGAATCTTGTGTGTACCACTTGGGTTCACTAATTTCCCAGTATCGCTTTACAGTACCTGGGAACAGGATTCTTCCCTTTCCATTGTCAGCATATTTGGATTGATTCTTTTCAGGCGTGCATACATACATGTGCAGTTCCACATTTTTTCCTGCCACATCCTTGATCCACTTTTTGTTTTGTTCTGTTTTTGTTTATTGTCTCTTCTACTTGCAATCTTACAACTAAATTCTATTAATCCAATCATAAATAAAACTTTATATATTATTAAATTATTCCGCTTTCTCAGTTTTTTACATGTCATCAAAGCACCTGACTCGGTGGGCCTTACACCTGGGTCCATAATCAGTGTGTGTGGGTGACACCATTGCCTCTTCCCCATGCTACATACTTGCCAATCACCTGTCCAGGATGCAGGTGTGATTGCATCCCATCATGCACCTGTTGTTGTAACAATCCTAAACATCATCACCAACCACATCCATTTTTTTGTCCCATTGCAGCGTACACCTACCCCAGGCTTTGACATGCAAAAGTACATACCCAGCCATTCACCCACTGGCCCAACCACTAAACAGGCACATTTCCAGACTGATTGCCTTGGAGATGTTGCATTTTAGGTGTGTAAACACTAAAGGCCGCTGAGGTCGTTGGGGTCACGGAATTCGTGACGCACATCTGTCCTCGTTAGCGACGTCGTTGTGTGTGAAACGCATGAACGACCGTTAACGATGAAAATTACTCACTTTATCGTTGATCGTTGACGCGCCGTTCTATTCCCAATTATCGTTGCTGTTGCAGGACGCAGGTTGTTCATCGTTCCTGCGGCAGCACACATCACTATGTATGACACAGCAGGAACGAGGAACATCACCGTACCTGCGGCCGCCGGCAATGAGGAAGGAAGGAGGTGGGCGGGATGTTCTGCCCGCTCATCTCCGCCCCTCTGCTTCTATTGGGCGGCCGCTTAGTGATGTCGCTGTGACGCCACACGAACCGCCCCCTTAGAAAGGAGACGGCTTGCCGGCCACAGCGTTGTCGTTAGGCAGGTAAGTCCCGTGTGACGGGTGTTAGCGATGTTGTTTGCCAATGGCAGCGATTTGCCCGTGATACACAACCAATGGGGGTGGGTGCTTTCACTAGCGACATCGCTAGCGATGCCGCTGTGTGTAAAGTGCCCTTAAGTCTTTCTGCAACCTCATGGTAACGGCCATCCCTCGGTACTCAGTCTCCAGGCACCATATTTCTCCTGGATTGCCAACTCTGCCTTACATCAGCACGTTTCATAACATCACCCATGCCCTGATCAACTCAGTTATTGGCGAGGTGTAGCTAACAATAGACACTTGGAAAAGTGCTCTTGACCAGGAATGCTACATTTTCAAGATAGCACACTGGGTGAACTTTGTGGAGGCTGGGACCAAGACAAACCCTTGGAAGGCACATGTGCTACTGATGTCTAGGATTCCGGTTTCCTCCACCTCCTATACCAGTTCCTGCACCCCTTTCTCCATCTCAGAATTGTCGTCTATATCAATCACAAGTTATGGAAAGCTATAAAGCACCAGACATATCTGTGGGTCTCACTGCTGAACCGACAACCCGGCATGGTTGTGTGTAATAATGGACATAACATGGTGGTAGCTCTGAACCTTGGCAAGCTTACACACGTACCATGCCTGGCCTATCTGCTCAACTTAGTCATTCAGCGCTTTCTGAAAACCTGCCCAGATGCCTGAGCTACTTGTGAAGATACTCTGAGTGGCCATGTATGTCTGATACCTGTAGTTCTCCAAATGTTTGTAGAATCAACCAAGATGGTAAGCAGTGATGACCGCTTAATCAGCATAACCATCCCGATTGTGTGTCTACTCAAACGCTCACTGCTCACAATTAAAGAGGAATCTTTGCATGTACTCCAGGTATGAAAAAAGAAGACAAAAATACGATCAAACGTCCATAAATAAATCTTTTTATTGGAAAATAGAAGAGGAATAAGGTGCAAGGACCAATACAGATAGTGGTGGAAAAAGGCAGCAAGCCTGCAATATATTATGGTTAATAACTGTATCACCAATAGGTATGCATACACAAATATGTAAAGACTATAAACTGTTATTTAGAATTTTATGCTCAAAAGGATATATATAATGCATGTTAAGTCCATACAATGCAGCATACATACGAAAAAAGAATTGGTACATGTAAATCTCACAATACCAACACCAAGTGACTTCGTGTAAGAGCTTGTCCATATATCTAACGAGGATTTAAATATATTAAAAGATTGCACATTGCCAATATAGAAGTCAGAAATTTGCTAATGCAACACTGATACCATGAATCGCTAAAGAATACAGATAACTACCAGTAGGAAAGCTGAAAGAAGCTGGTAGGGAACCTCAATATGAGGGCAAATGTCACTTGGATGTTGGAGCAAAAGGAGGCAGGGAAGCAGCCGACAGCCCGACGACCGTTTCGATGAAAGACCCAGACGAAGGCCTTTCACCTAAACGGCCGTCGGGCTGCCTGCTGCCACAATACTTAAATATGGGGAAAAAATGTTTTTTGAGGCCCTTCTCTATGTGTCTTCCAGAATGTATTGCAGTCCCTCATTCTAATTTTGGACAGCCTTTGTAATTAGTGCATGTGCTTTATGAGACTAGGAGTCCCAATACCTAACAATTTTAATAGAATGTGTATGAAGCCCTCCTTTATGTTTAACACAGGGAGTATTGGAGTCTCTCTTCATGCTTATTTTTTGGCAGTTCTTGCAAAATCTCTTGTGAGTTTCAGAGTCCCTCCTTCATCAAAGAAAATAGGATGTGTCTCACTATGTCACACACGCTACATGCCGAGATAAGGTAGTAAAATGTTAAAATTACATTTACATTTGATTACCAGTGGGTGTGTTTTTTTTCCCCCTCTACTATGTCATGTACTGTAATCATAGATGACAGGGAAATATGCTGAGAGATGGCCTGGCTATTATGGGGGTGTAGGAGGCGTTATTTTTTTTATTTATTTTTCCCTTATTTATTTTGCCTTATATACAAGTGTTTATACAGTGAAGAATGTTTCTTAACATTTTTCCATGTAAAATCCATTTTATCATCGGTTTTGTATGTTTTATTGTCACTATGTAAAAGTGGAGTAATTTCTGCAAGTCACAAATAAGCAACGAGTGCATAATACTAACAGATTCTCATTGACTTTTCTGGCATTAGGATTCCCTTCAGATTTTGTGACAAATCTGCACTCAAAAATGCAACTAAGAATGCATCGTGTGCACACAGTCTAATACGATTACAACATTGCTCCCACAAGTGACCTGGGAGTCAGAGATGCATCCAGACATTTTCCCCATGCTGTTCCCATTCTATTTCACCACTGTTTCCATCCAGTTCAGTGTTTTTCCTGCCATCTTCAGCACTCCTGGGAGATCTTAAAAAATGCTCAAGTTTCATATTTACTTCCATTATACTTTTACTCGAATTGAGCCCATCTGAGTATCCTACCAGTTCGATTCGAATACTGAGCACTTGTGCAATTCTGTGCTCGCTCATCAGTAGCTGAAAGGCATTATGTGGAAGCCCACTCAGCTATAACTAAGGTCATGAGACCCTTCTCTTGCTGATGAAATGTTATGCAGTCTATAAAATGGTAGTGCCTTTGGGCAAAGCTTATTGTTCAATTTCGCTGGATTCAGTAGATTCCTAAAAATTCAACCCATTCTATTTGCATCCACTCGATTTGCTCATCACTATTTAGTATATAAAATACTAGCATGTTGCTTGAAACCACTTTTGCAATTTGGAATATACATGCACTGGTAAAAACTATCTGTGCTTTAATTTTTTTATCTAAATGTAAAATTCTGTGCTGATACATTTCATCTTTATAATGGTAAGAGCACTGCAAAAACATAAATGTAACATAACATGCTTGCTACATTTAGCCACCAATAATGGGAGCTGAAGAGTTTATTTTACGCTACCATGCTTTGATGTGCTTAACACGGCTGTGTAGTTAAAACAATATATTAGAAACTCACAGAAAAGGAGCATTGTGGTGCTCAGTGACAATCAGTATTTGGCCAAGAATCACGGGTGCTAAAGCACCATGCTCGCATCCATGCCCTGCATGTTGTGCAACTGTTTTTAAGCCACTAAGCATGTATTGATTGTCTGCCAATCACAGTAATGCTGTAGCCATGTTGGCTACTGACATTACTGTGATTGGCCGCCCACATTGTATTATTGAGTCTTATATGAGACCTGGAGGTGCAATGCTCAGCACAGTGCAGTTCAGTGGAGAGACAACAGGCAGAATGCTCATGCGCAGAATTTTCGGTTGCGCACCTGATGCCACAGGGACACTTAAATGAAGGGAAGGAAGAATCCTGTATAATGAAGACTGGAGGCAGGTTTAGCACACAGAGGGCAGGGGACAGTCAAGCATGGGATCTTGCATCTGAGTTACTCGTCACCGGGAGGGTGTGGTGGTCTGGGATGTCACGGTGGCCTGCCCAACTTCATGCCCTGAGGTGTACACCAATTAGGAGGGAGGATGATGGGGATTGTAGTAGGATGATTGTCGTGACGCCACTTGTGGTTTCGCGACCAGGGATTAGCCGCCGCTGCTGTTGATGTCCTCCAGGGCGGATGGTAATAGCAGCATAGATGGTGTCACTCCCCACAGGCAGTGCAGGCCCCAGGGAATAGTGATGACGATGGCCTTTCAAGCCAAGGCGCGGGGCGGCAGAGTCGGTAATAAGAGTCTGAGTCAGATGCTGCTTTTCCAGGTGTCTTTACTCACTCTTTGTGCCGCTCACCCGAGTAGTACTGGTCACTTGCTGTGATGAGCTCCGTCAAACCCGAATTCCTTCGGAGGTCAGTCCGATGTGGTGGTTGGTGGGTCCCTTTCTCCTAGCGCCCTTTGTGTTGGATCCCCGTGGCTTAAAGTTACTTGGGGACTCCAGTCCATCTCAAGTAGTACTCTTGTCTCTGTTTGCAGATACTGCGGCTCCGCAATGGGGCCTGGTGCTGTCGAAGGCTCCAGATCCTATCTGGCACTGTGCTTTTGGGCTCTTTGTGGCCAAGGAAGCTTGAAACCTTCCCATCCTGGCAGATTCTGGAAAACTAACTTAATGTGTACTTCCCTAGGGTCCTGCACCCTGCATGATGTCGGTTCCAAGGGAGCGACTAAGCTCACACCTCGGCAACCGCAAGAACAACTCCTGTGTCCCACCGGAGCACCAGTTAGACACATCTGCTCCTTTCCTCTCCTGCTGGAGAACTCCTAATTGTTGTGTTGGCTCCTGACTCCCCCTGGTGGCTGCTCCTCCCCTGGGTCCCTGTCACTAGTGGGTGGTGCCCACCATGTTTGAAGGCTACCTTAAGACCCTACCCTAGCCCAGTCCCTATTGGGGAGGGCACCCTAGTGGTGTATTTGAGTGTGTAGTGGTGAAACCGGTACCGACTTCCTCCAGATCCGGGTTAAGCACTACACCCTAAATCAGGTCCAGTACTCTGTGGATACTGAAGCCTCAGGGGTGTCACACACACTTATCTTCCGGGCACCACACAGCCCATAGCCTGGAAGATAGAAGATATAAAAGAGGATTTTTGCAAAATGACTCATCATCCAGGAGGTATACAGGTATGGTTAATTTTACCTCTATGCTACCTGTATGACTATATTAATAACTAGAAAAACTAAAAAGTGTGACAATTTCCATTTAATATCAGCAATTCTTTCATTAATCTTGATAAGGGGACCTGGTGAAGTCAGAAGCTCCTGATTTATGAAGTGATACATGCCTCTTCATGTATCAGGAGCATTTAATGAGTGGCATGTGCCTCCATGCATCATGCCAGAAACCTTACTGTAAACCATGAGTAAGCCAGGCGTAAAAAGACAAAAATTGTTATGAATTAGACAAGCTGTGGCACTTGGACCCCTTGTCTTGTCACATCTCAACCCATTTTGGCAGAGCCAGGAGAAACTTGCCTGAAAACAATAAACTTTTTGAAAACAATTTGAGCACTCCATTTTGATTCAAAATTTTTCAAGTTTCAAACCAATTTATGCCAGAATTCTGGTGAAATTGCTTTGATGAATCGGGGCCTAAGTGATTAAATTGAATATTATGGCATTGGTATTTAGGAATCAATCTTACTGGTGCCAAGGATTGCCATGATAGTGTATGAATACTCTCAAGTCTGTAGTGTGCTGAGGGTCATATGCTTTGTGAAAAGCTATAAATATTAAAAAGCAAAAATTTCAGACTTAGTATAGTCAAAACCATAATGATCTGTGTTATATAAAAAAATATTTTTTTTTTTATCAATGAGCATTTTAAAAAATTGCATGATTTATCAGTGAGCATTTAAAAATAATAAAAACCAGTGGCAGAATTGCTGTTTTTTGTTCATCCACATCACCACTAACACAAAAAACATAATCAACATATCCTATAAAATACGACATATCCTGCAAAAAAACCAACCAAGCCTTGATAAAGCTATTGTACTAAGAAAGTGAAAAAATTGCTTCTTAGAAAGCAAGAAAATAAAAACATACTTTTGATAAAAAAGCTTTCTATAAGGCAAAAGTAGTAGAGCATTGAAACAATATAAATGTTGTATCACTATACTGATAATAAGAATCAAAATCAAAAATTCTACAGTATACATAAATACTATATTTTGTTCATCCCCCTCCCCAAAAAAGTAAATAGATGTACTTCAGTTGATTATGTACCTCATAATGGGAAATGGAAAAATACAGCACTACCTATATAAAATTTCTCCCATATATAGTATGGCTATTAATGAAAAGATTGTAAAAAAAAAAAAAACTTTTGGAATGCTGATGGAAAAAAAAATCAAAAAATGATTATACAGACACAAATAGCAGTGTCCTTCAGGGGTTAAAAAAATGTACAATATGATTAGGCAATCTCTAAAATCTCCAATATAAGGAATTATTACTTATAGGCTACATAAGCGCAGTACTTAGACTTATTTTTAAATTTCTAATGAAAAGTATAATACATATTTAGTGTAATGTAGAAAGTTGGTGTTAACGCGTCATTAGTCTAAAATTGGCCGCAACCTTTGTGATGCTCAGGTATTCGTATTTACAACATATCAGGTGTCCTTACCATAGGTATTATTTATAACTGTGGGCACTGCCAGGGTAGATCACTGCTAATAGAGTTGAAAATACATCTTCTTAGGTGTTTGTATGCAAAGAGGGAAATGAATGAATTCTATTAGCAGAATATATTAACATTCGTACCAGAGTAGTCATATCAGAAGTTTAAGTTCCATTGCAGGAGGATCCCAAAGAAGACATGAGAAAGCAAGTGATAGGAGCTGACATCATAAGGATAGGTTTACTGTCATTCTCCTGCCTTTCAGTGTCACTTCTTGACATGCTCTTAAAAGAACTGAAATCAATACCTGACAGTTACCTCCGGCTAAAAAAATTCAACTATTTGTGTGTCCTGTCTATTAAATCTTTCTAGATAAATATAGTATTCGGTGACTCCTGCACAAATAGTTCAGTCATGCAAGAGAATAAGAAATAGACTATTTAAACTTGTAAAGTTAATGTAATCTGATTCTTTTTTCTAAGTATGTTGGGAATTTAGGTTCTGTACGGCTATCATTGCAATAGATTCATAGTTCCCTTGCACAGGACAAATAGAAAAGACATTGTTGGTTCAAGGGGGAGTTTTCTATTAAAAATAACTATTAGGGATGATCGAACACCTCAAATATTCGGCTTTGCGAATATTTTCCGAATACCTCTCCGCTTTTCGAATATTCGATGCGCAATGAAAGTTTATGAAAGCCCGAATAGTACCGAATAGTTGTTATTCGGGTTTCCCATAGACTTACATTGCGCTTCAAATATTCGCAAATAGTCGAATAGCGCCGAGGTATTCGGAAAATATTCGCGAAGCCGAATAATTGAAGTATTCAATCATCCCTAATAACTATGCCTACAGAGTTAGCTCTTTGCAGAAGGCTAAAATATATGTGGATATATAGGGATGCTTAGCCATCCATACAGGAGTTAAATGGTTGTTCTTCAAATTACACTTATGTTTGCAGCATCCTGAACCTTAAGGCCATGTGCCCACGGGAGAATGTACCTGCGAATTTTGCTGCAGAAAATCAGCGTAGTTTCTAGATTTTCCAGATAAATCCGCAGGTTTACCCAAGTACAGACACTCCCCATATTATCCTATGGGATTTAGGGAGTGCTGTATCAATGCTGCAGTTTTTACGGTTGCGGAAAAAGCTGCGGATTTCCAGCAGCCGCACGTAACTGCATGTCAATTATTCATGCGGAATTATCTGCGGAATTTCTGCCTTTCCTCTATGGAGATACAGGGTGGGAAATCCACAGGTTTAACGCAACAATTCCGCAGAAATACCGCATCAATCGATAGCTTATGAAACAATTTCTCAAAGACTGAGCCATAAGGTAAATACTCCGCCAGTACACTTGCGCTGGCGGGGTATATGCACCACTCGTAATAGCATGCAAAAAGGAGAACAGTCGAGTGTATATGCAAATAGAAATTTATTTATTATCAAAAGAGACAAACGCAAAACAGCAAGATAAGGGGAGTTAAAAACTACCACTGAATCAAGGGGGGCAAACACTGTGATGAAAATGTACAATACAGTTGTCATCAATAGCCGTGGGAGAGGTGAACATATATGGCTATTCTGTTAAACCATCAAAAATAGATGTGATATAATGATAATATCTATTGTTCACACTCTCTACTAGTCGTGGGAGAGGCATGCGGTTTAAAACAATGGGGGAAACAATTAGCCGTGGGAGGAGAGGTGCTGGATGTTTTTAACAATCCTCTAGTCGTAGCATGAGGGAAGGTAAAGGTATGCTAACAGATACTCAAACTCACTGGGGTAGGTGGAAAATATCAATACTCTATTTAACTGACAATTGCAGTGTATATACTGGTAGAGTCTAACCCCACCCAGGTATGTAAAAAACCCCTATCAACAGTTTCCAACCACAGGCCAATAGTTACCAATAGTTCTCTGGCAGACAAATTATCACACAGTCTAAAGTGCAAGTGCATATCAATAGAACATGTCCAATGTCAAAGAGAAAAAAAAAAAAAAAAGTCACAGTAAAAAACCACATGCCAACAAAAAACCAGCCATGGAAGTCACAGGTATAAAATCACATGATGCACATACCCAAAGAGGAGGACGGGATCGCCACCAACGCGCGTTTCGCGAGGTGTTGTTGCTTCTTCAAGGAGGAGACCCTACTGGCATTGTAAACCTGCTGGGTATAAATAGCCTACTGGAGAGTTTCTATTACCATCATGTGTTAACTCCCAAAACAGGAAGTAAGTGGGAGGGCTGGTGAAAAGACCCATCCATGATTCTGATAGGCTCATGGCCCACTGTGGACGCTTGTCAATCACATGGCACTAACACATGGCTTAAAGTGAGGAGACTCAACATTAATCGGCCCATTAAGAACACCTACAACAGACTTTATTACAAGGAGACTATCTCCATATCCGTTTAAATAATAAAGATCACTAAAGTACATAAGCAGTGCCGTGCACGGGAGTCCAGGAAGTCTAAACACAAGAGACGTCCCTCCCCCTCGCCAGACCAGGGGCGAGCGCGCGACACCACGGACGCGTAACCATGGCGATCGCGCGCTCCGACCCGGCCATAGGCTGACAGGAGTACAGGACGCCACGTACGGAGACGCTCCCGGAGATCCCGCCCACAGCAGCGCGTCATGTGATGACACACACTGCGTGAGTCCAACCTATTGGTTATTGGAGGTGGGTCACTTATAGGGTTGTGTGCAAAAAACAGGCAAGCTCCATAGCTATGGCTGGGGCATATAGAGTATATAGTATTTAGATCTAATACATAAGTGGCCGAGCATAGAATGACAAATACCGGCATCATAGAGGTGTTACTAAATATCTATAGAATATTCGCAAGAGAGTCTATAAACTACAGGCCATGTATATAGAGGGGAGGAGCAAAGTGGGACAACATCCTGTATCAGTCGGCAAGTCCCACCTCCCGCCGCGACACACCATCGGACGCAAACACATCACCCCTGGTACGCGCAACCAGAGGGCAAAGTGAAGGCGCTCACAGTGAGTCAGAGAGGGACAAGGTACGCCACACCAACAGGACATGTTGAGAATTAAGACTATTCCCAAGTCAGGGAAAAGAAGGAGGGAATCCCTATGATGTACTCCAACACGGGCTCAAGAGATGGCACATTTAACCACTAATATCCCCACATAGAGTGTCAAGAATGCTCACTCAACACGATTATATACGGCCCCACACCCACAAGGTCATTTGAATAACAACACAATGTGACAAACGTATAGCAATATCAAGAAAAAAAAAAAAAAAATTTCAATTCAAGTAATAGTCCATTAAATAGGTGTTCATCATTTTCGTGGCCAAGGATCTTGATTGTTAGGTTGACTCGTTGTTGCCATGGATAAGGACCACGTCCAGGAGGCCAAATAGAAAATCAGAGCAAGTCGGATGGTACTAGATATAAGGATAAATAGCACAATATGAGAAATCCAGTAGGCAAGCAAACAAGGAACATGCCAGATGGACCCCATTGATTAGGGGTAGAGACATTAAACAAAAATTAAAAACAGTAAAAACACATATATAAAAAACCAGATGATATAAAAGGGCGAGAAAAAGGATATGCATGGAATCAATACCCCTATAGAAAAGAGGCAAAGCTGATGTTCTCATTTAGACCATGAGGTTTGAGGGTCCCGAGAGTGGTGATCCAGCGAGCTTCAACTTGAGCTAGCCTTTTCTTGAGATCGCCCCCACGGGATCCCCCACGAACAACGTCAATGCCTCTAATTTTAAGTCCTGAAGGGTCGCATCCATGGAAGCTCCTGAAGTGCCGCGGTAATGTCTTCAGGAGGCCCACGTCAGTGACCCCAGAGGCAGCACAAATGTCCCGAACGTGCTCCCTGGTACGTACACGCAGCTCACGGGACGTGAGCCCTATGTACACCAGAGAGCACGGACAGGTGGCATAATAAATCACGTGTGTAGTCGTGCACGTGATATAATGCCATATGTCCAAAGTCCGTGTTCCATCAGATGAAGAAAAAGTCGTGGCACGGAGGATATTTGGACATGCCACGCATTTTCCACAAGGAAAACATCCATGTGTCGGACCACGGGAACCAAAAGGATTGCACAAAGGAGGTACATAATGGCTCCTTACCAGGATGTCGTGGAGATTTTTGGAGCGTCGAGCAGTCATAAGGGGGCCTGAAGGAAGAATATCTGCGAGGATGGTATCTGTGCATAGAACAGGCCAGTGTCTACTGAGGATGTCCCTCATCGTCTGCCATTGGTTATTAAATGTTCCTATGAAACGGATGGGAAGATTGGTCATTGACTGTTGTTGTTTATTATTATAATGCAACAGTCCCGTGCGAGAAGTTTTTTTCGCACGTAAGTATCCCCGCTTAATGCAGCGGTTACTATATCCGCGATCCTGGAAACGGCGTTTGAGATCAACGGCCTGTTTTTCAAAGGACTGGTCTGTAGAGCAAATCCGCCTCACCCTCAAAAATTGGCCAGTCGGGATGGCGCGTATAGTGGCGGCAGTATGAGCCGAAGATGCGTGCAGCAGGGCATTGACCGAGGTGGATTTACGATACATACTGGTCTGGATACAGGAGGATGAATCCACCTCAATGTTAATATCCAGAAAGTCAATTCACCTGCTGCTATGTTTGTACGTCAACTTGATATTCAAGTCATTATTAGTGATGAGCGAGCATGCTTGTCACTACTCGGTACTCGCACGAGTATCACTGTACTCGGGCTGCTCGGCGGGGACCGAGTAATCTCGCGATACTCGTGCTTTACTCGTGGTCTTCATTTCTGCATGTTGGCGCTCTTTTGAGAGCCAGCCCTCATGCAGGGATTGGCTGGCAGACCACTGCAATGCCACAGCCCTGTTAGTTGTGGAATTGCAGTGATTGGCCGGCCTGCACAGCGTCACCGAGCCTTTATATCGGCCGGCGCGCTGTGCTCTGCTCACAGCTATTCTGACAGTGAGTGTAGGGAGAGTGTCGCTGATTCAGGGAAAGCTTTGCGGCCCTTTATAGCTTTTTCAGTTGCAGGGCTGCAAACAGTGTGACCAAAAGTCCTTCTCAGGACTATTCTAGTTGTATACAGGCAGGCAGGGTATAGCCAGGTCGGAGTACAGTAGCAGAGTCCTTCTCAGGACTATTGTTGCTATATACAGGCAGGGTATAGCCAGGTCTGAATACAGGCTAGTGACCAAAAGAGTCCTTGTCAGGACTATTGTAGCAGTATACAGGCAGGCAGGCAGGCAGGGTAGTGGTGACCGTATACCAGCCTTCATATCTGGGGCTGGTGTACACAGTGTAAAACAGTCCAGATAGTGTCTGACTTGTCTGTACTGTAATTGTCGCTCCCCAAAAAAACCTGTTAGTAGGTTATTATTGCGTCCGTGCTTGGTTTTTAAAACCGCACGTGTGTGCCTGTTGGTGGCAGCGTACAGGTGCACTGGTGTGCGTTTACCAAACTATTATATAACGCACAAGTGTAGTGTATAATACACGTCAGTCAGCAGTGGCTGATAGTGTCAGAGTTCTTAATTTTTGCTCCTAAAACCTGTGTTAGGTTATTATTGCGTCCGTGCTTGGTTTTTAAAACCGCACGTGTGTGCCTGTTGGTGGCAGCGTACAGGTGCACTGGTGTGCGTTTACCAAACTATTATATAACGCACAAGTGTAGTGTATAATACACGTCAGTCAGCAGTGGCTGATAGTGTCAGAGTTCTTAATTTTTGCTCCTAAAACCTGTGTTAGGTTATTATTGCGTCCGTGCTTGGTTTTTAAAACCGCACGTGTGTGCCTGTTGGTGGCAGCGTACAGGTGCACTGGTGTGCGTTTACCAAACTATTATATAACGCACAAGTGTAGTGTATAATACACGTCAGTCAGCAGTGGCTGATAGTGTCAGAGTTCTTAATTTTTGCTCCTAAAACCTGTGTTAGGTTATTATTGCGTCCGTGCTTGGTTTTTAAAACCGCACGTGTGTGCCTGTTGGTGGCAGCGTACAGGTGCACTGGTGTGCGTTTACCAAACTATTATATAACGCACAAGTGTAGTGTATAATACACGTCAGTCAGCAGTGGCTGATAGTGTCAGAGTTCTTAATTTTTGCTCCTAAAACCTGTGTTAGGTTATTATTGCGTCCGTGCTTGGTTTTTAAAACCGCACGTGTGTGCCTGTCGGTGGCAGCGTACAGGTGCACTTGTGTGCAATTTCCAGAAACTTTGATATAACGCACAAGTAGTGAATATACACGTCAGCAGTGCACAGCATTGCAAAATGCGCAAGGGCATTGGCAAGGAACAAGGAAGTGGACGTGATGGTGGTGCAGGCAGAGGCCGAGGTCGTGGGCAAGCTCTAATTTCGCCACAACAAAGGGCCACATCTAGTCGCTCGCACGTCCTGTCCCAAATTCTTGGGGACCGCAGCAGTACACCGCTCTTGAACCAAGACCAGTGTCAACAGGTTGTTAGTTGGATAGCGGATAATGCTTCCAGTCAGATTGGCACCACCACAAACACTCTGTCTTCCACACGGTCAAGTGTCAGTAGCCGTGATACTGCACCGCACATTTCTGAACCTGATCCTCCTTCCTACCACCAGGCTGAGTACACGTCCTCCTCGGACATTAATGATCCCACACTTGGACACTCGGAAGAGCTGTTCACGTTTCCATTCACACATTCTGGCCTCTCGCCAGCTCATATTGAAGTGGGTCATGAGGAGATCGTCTGTACAGATGGCCAAATATTTGAGCAGCCACGTTCTCACGAAGTTGGCAACGTGTCTCAACAAGTGGTGGACGATGATGAGACACAATTGTCAGCAAGTCAGGAGGAGGAGCAGGGTGCGGAAGAGGAAGACGACGTGGTGGATGATCCAGTAACTGACCCAACCTGGCAGGAGGATATGCAGAGCGAGGACAGCAGTGCACAGGGGGAGGGAGGCGTAGCATCACAACAGGCAGTAAGAAGCAGGGTGGTGGCCCCAGGCAGAAGTCAGGCAACCGTTCCCCGGAACAACACGACGACACAAGGTGCCTGTCCAAATGTTAGGTCTTCACGAGTCTGGCAGTTTTTTAAGTTGGATCCAGATGATTCAAAAAAGGCCATTTGCAACACCTGCCGTGCCAGCATCAGCAGGGGTACCAAAACTAGCAGCCTGACCACCACCAGCATGATCAGGCACATGTCAGCCAAGCACCCGACTTTGTGGGAAGTACAACAGAGTCGAGGAGCAGTGCTTGCTGATGTCACTGCTACGTCTTCGCTGGTTGTGCATGCGAGCCAATCCTCTGTCCATGCTGCCTGCGAACAAGCCTCCTCCACTCCTGCACCTACAGTTGCCTACGCAGAAAGAACACCATCATCAAGCACGTCCTTGTCCCAGCGCAGCGTTCAGTTATCCATTCAGCAAACCTTTGAACGCAGGCGCAAATACACTGCCAACACCCCACATGCCACAGTTCTAAATGCTAACATTTCGCGACTGCTTGCGCTGGAAATGTTGCCTTTTAGGCTGGTGGAGACAGAAGCATTCCGTGACCTGATGGCGGCAGCTGTCCCACGTTACTCGGTCCCCAGCCGCCACTATTTCTCCCGGTGTGCCGTCCCCGCGTTGCATAACCACGTGTCACAAAACATCACACGTGCCCTGAACAACGCTGTTTCACCCAAGGTCCACCTAACCACAGACACGTGGACAAGTGCTTGTGGGCAAGGCCGCTACATCTCGTTGACGGCACACTGGGTTAATATTGTGGAAGCTGGGACCCAGTCTGAGCGAGGGACGCAACACGTCCTTCCCACACCAAGGTTTGCAGGCCCTACCTCAGTCAGTGTTTCACCCACACTCTACAGCTCCGGAATGTCATGCTCTTCAGCCTCCTCCTCCTCCTGCGCATCCTCATCCACTGTGCCCTCCACACCAGTCACAAGCTGGAAGCACTGCAGCACTGCCTCGGCGAAGCGGCAACAGGCTGTGCTGAAGCTAATCTGCATAGGTGACAAACCCCACAATGCAGAAGAGCTGTGGACAGCTCTGAAACAGCAGGCAGATCACTGGCTCACGCCTCTGAACCTAAAGCCAGGAAAGGTCGTTTGTGACAATGGCCGGAACCTGGTGGCGGCTTTGAGGCGAGGCCAGCTGACACATGTTCCATGCGTGGCCCATGTGCTCAACCTCGTGGTTCAGCGGTTTATAAAGTCATACCCAGAGCTGTCTGATCTGCTGGTAAAAGTTCGCCGCCTGTCTGCACATTTTCGAAAGTCACCTACTGCTTCAGCCGGCCTTGCCGGCTTTCAGCGCCGTTTGCATCTTCCGGCTCACAGACTGGTGTGTGATGTCCCCACGCGTTGGAATTCAACTCTGCACATGTTGGTCAGGATATGTGAGCAGAAGAGGGCAGTTGTTGAGTACCTGCATCACCTAAGCCGTCGGGAAATGGGTCAAACTCCACACATAACACCTGAGGAGTGGAGATGGATGTCAGACCTATGTACCATCCTCCAAAACTTTGAGGACTCCACCAAGATGGTGAGTGGTGATGACGCCATTATTAGCGTCACCATACCGCTACTCTGCCTTCTAAAACGGTCCCTGCTGAAAAACAAACATGATGCATTGCAGGCGGAGCGCGATGAGTTGCAGCAAGAAACAGTAGTGGGTGTGGGTGATAACACACAGCCCAGCCTCGTCTCATCACAACGTGCAGTGGAGGACTATGACGAGGAGGAGGATGAAGACATGGAGCAACTCTCCGGCCAAATTGAGGATATGACATGCACACCAGTCATATCCTCGATTCAGCGTGGCTGGCCAGAGGACAGGGTAGATGAGGAGGAGGAGGAGGAGGAGGAGGAGGAGGACAGCATGTTCAGTCATCTTGTTGGTCAGGCTACTGAAGTCCTGGCTGTTAAGAGTCTGGCGCACATGGCTGACTTTATGGTAAGCTGCCTGTCTCGTGACCCTCGCGTTAAGAACATCTTGGCCGACAATCATTACTGGTTGGTAACACTGTTAGACCCACGCTACAAGGAGAACTTTTTGTCTCTTATTCCCGTGGAGGAGAGGTCAACCAAAATGCAGCAGTTTCGGAAGGCCATACTCACGGAAGTAGGCAAAGCATTCCCCTCACAAAACGCTAGCGGCATAGGTCAGGAATCAGTGGACAACCGAGGCGTACAGCCGAGAGAGGCACAAGTCCAATCCGCCAGAGGTAGGGGAACAGTCTTTAAGATGTGGGACAGTTTTCTCAGCCCCTCACGTACCACAGCCCCTGAGGTGCGGGGTAGTGCCACAAGAAATCCTAAGTTTGCCCAGATGCTGAAGGAGTACCTTGCAGATCGAACAACTGTACTCCGACATTCCTCTGTGCCTTACAATTATTGGGTATCCAAGCTGGACACGTGGCATGAATTGGCTCTCTACGCCTTGGAAGTCCTGGCCTGCCCTGCTGCTAGCGTTTTGTCAGAGCGTGTTTTTAGTGCCGCAGGTGGAATCATTACAGATAAACGCACCCGCCTGTCAACTGAAAATGCTGACAGGCTGACTCTGATAAAGATGAACAAGGGTTGGATTGGGCCAGACTTCACCACACCACCAGCAAATGAGAGCGGAATTTAAAGTTTGCCATGTACCTCCACTCACCCATGGGTACACTTCTCGACTTTGGATAATCGCTGGACTGCTCCTCCTTCTCCTCATGCGCCATCATGATGACCGTTACAATAGTTAGGTCTTTGTTTCAGGTATACCCCCAGTGGTAAATTTTTTCGCCCATTCTTTGCAGAATGGACATTACAACGACAGGAGACCCGCTCCTTTGCAATGGGAACAATGTTTTGAGGCCCTCATGCACGTCTCTACCCAGGGACAACGTGTAGCCTCCCAATTTTTGGCTGCCCTGCCTAAGGGCTATACTATAATACACCCACTTCCTTAAAATGGACACTTAATGTTTTGAGGCCCTCATGCACGTCTCTACCCAGGGACAATGTGGAGCCTCCCAATTTTTGGCTGCCCTGGCAAAGGGCTATACTGAAATAGACCCACTTCCTTACAATGGGCACTTCAGGTTTAAAGGCCATCATGCACGTCTCTACCCAGGGACAATGTGGAGCCTCCCAATTTTTGGCTGCCCTGCCTAAGGGCTATACTATAATACACCCACTTCCTGACAATGGACACTTAATGTTTTGAGGCCCTCATGCACGTCTCTACCCAGGGACAATGTGGAGCCTCCCAATTTTTGGCTGCCCTGGCAAAGGGCTATACTGAAATAGACCCACTTCCTTACAATGGGCACTTCAGGTTTAAAGGCCATCATGCACGTCTCTACCCAGGGACAATGTGGAGCCTCCCAATTTTTGGCTGCCCTGCCTAAGGGCTATACTATAATACACCCACTTCCTGACAATGGACACTTAATGTTTTGAGGCCCTCATGCACGTCTCTACCCAGGGACAACGTGTAGCCTCCCAATTTTTGGCTGCCCTGCCTAAGGGCTATACTGAAATACACCCACTTCCTTAAAATGGACACTTAATGTTTTGAGGCCCTCATGCACGTCTCTACCCAGGGACAATGTGGAGCCTCCCAATTTTTGGCTGCCCTGGCAAAGGGCTATACTGAAATAGACCCACTTCCTTACAATGGGCACTTCAGGTTTAAAGGCCATCATGCACGTCTCTACCCAGGGACAATGTGGAGCCTCCCAATTTTTGGCTGCCCTGCCTAAGGGCTATACTATAATACACCCACTTCCTGACAATGGACACTTAATGTTTTGAGGCCCTCATGCACGTCTCTACCCAGGGACAATGTGGAGCCTCCCAATTTTTGGCTGCCCTGGCAAAGGGCTATACTGAAATAGACCCACTTCCTTACAATGGGCACTTCAGGTTTAAAGGCCATCATGCACGTCTCTACCCAGGGACAATGTGGAGCCTCCCAATTTTTGGCTGCCCTGCCTAAGGGCTATACTATAATACACCCACTTCCTGACAATGGACACTTAATGTTTTGAGGCCCTCATGCACGTCTCTACCCAGGGACAACGTGTAGCCTCCCAATTTTTGGCTGCCCTGCCTAAGGGCTATACTGAAATACACCCACTTCCTTAAAATGGACACTTAATGTTTTGAGGCCCTCATGCACGTCTCTACCCAGGGACAATGTGGAGCCTCCCAATTTTTGGCTGCCCTGGCAAAGGGCTATACTGAAATAGACCCACTTCCTTACAATGGGCACTTCAGGTTTAAAGGCCATCATGCACGTCTCTACCCAGGGACAATGTGGAGCCTCCCAATTTTTGGCTGCCCTGCCTAAGGGCTATACTATAATACACCCACTTCCTGACAATGGACACTTAATGTTTTGAGGCCCTCATGCACGTCTCTACCCAGGGACAATGTGGAGCCTCCCAATTTTTGGCTGCCCTGGCAAAGGGCTATACTGAAATAGACCCACTTCCTTACAATGGGCACTTCAGGTTTAAAGGCCATCATGCACGTCTCTACCCAGGGACAATGTGGAGCCTCCCAATTTTTGGCTGCCCTGCCTAAGGGCTATACTGAAATACACCCACTTCCTTAAAATGGACACTTAATGTTTTGAGGCCCTCATGCACGTCTCTACCCAGGGACAATGTGGAGCCTCCCAATTTTTGGCTGCCCTGGCAAAGGGCTATACTGAAATAGACCCACTTCCTTACAATGGGCACTTCAGGTTTAAAGGCCATCATGCACGTCTCTACCCAGGGACAATGTGGAGCCTCCCAATTTTTGGCTGCCCTGCCTAAGGGCTATACTATAATACACCCACTTCCTGACAATGGACACTTAATGTTTTGAGGCCCTCATGCACGTCTCTACCCAGGGACAATGTGGAGCCTCCCAATTTTTGGCTGCCCTGGCAAAGGGCTATACTGAAATAGACCCACTTCCTTACAATGGGCACTTCAGGTTTAAAGGCCATCATGCACGTCTCTATCCAGGGACAATGTGGAGCCTCCCAATTTTTGGCTGCCCTGCCTAAGGGCTATACTGAAATACACCCACTTCCTTAAAATGGACACTTAATGTTTTGAGGCCCTCATGCACGTCTCTACCCAGGGACAATGTGGAGCCTCCCAATTTTTGGCTGCCCTGGCAAAGGGCTATACTGAAATAGACCCACTTCGTTACAATGGGCACTTCAGGTTTAAAGGCCATCATGCACGTCTCTACCCAGGGACAATGTGGAGCCTCCCAATTTTTGGCTGCCCTGGCAAAGGGCTATACTGAAATAGACCCACTTCCTTACAATGGGCACTTCAGGTTTAAAGGCCATCATGCACGTCTCTACCCAGGGACAATGTGGAGCCTCCCAATTTTTGGCTGCCCTGCCTAAGGGCTATACTATAATACACCCACTTCCTGACAATGGACACTTAATGTTTTGAGGCCCTCATGCACGTCTCTACCCAGGGACAATGTGGAGCCTCCCAATTTTTGGCTGCCCTGGCAAAGGGCTATACTGAAATAGACCCACTTCCTTACAATGGGCACTTCAGGTTTAAAGGCCATCATGCACGTCTCTACCCAGGGACAATGTGGAGCCTCCCAATTTTTGGCTGCCCTGCCTAAGGGCTATACTATAATACACCCACTTCCTGACAATGGACACTTAATGTTTTGAGGCCCTCATGCACGTCTGTATGCAGGGGCATTGGTGAACCTCACAATTTAGGACTGCCCTGGCAAAGGAAAATACTACAAAGACTCACTTCCTCAAAATGGGCACATTAGACTCAAGAGGCCTTCATGTACGTCTCTTCTCAGGGACATCGGAGTGCCACACAATGTTTTCACGTAAAATCTTTCATGTATTGATCTCAAAAAGTAACATACACCAGCTCTATCTCACTATTGGGTATGTGCCCTTAACATTTCCGCCATGAAAAATCATTTTGGGGTCATTTTGGAAGGTTTTCTGGTGAGTCCGTAAAAATGGCGTAAAACGCGGACAAAATTGTTCACAGCTGTGACTTTTGAGTGATAAATGCTTCAAGGGGTCTTCCCCATGCTGTTGCCATGTCATTTGAGCACTCTTCTGAGACTTTTGTGACATTTTTAGGGTTTCTCCATGCTGCCGGGAGGTCATTTCACAAAAATACTCGGGTCTCCCATAGGATAACATTGGGCTCGTTGCTCGGGCCGAGTACACGAGTATCTTGGGAGGCTCGGCCCGAGCTTCGAGCACCCGAGCTTTTTAGTACTCGCTCATCACTAGTCATTATTAGTGATGAGCGAGCATGCTTGTCACTACTCGGTACTCGCACGAGTATCACTGTACTCGGGCTGCTCGGCGGGGACCGAGTAATCTCGCGATACTCGTGCTTTACTCGTGGTCTTCATTTCTGCATGTTGGCGCTCTTTTGAGAGCCAGCCCTCATGCAGGGATTGGCTGGCAGACCACTGCAATGCCACAGCCCTGTTAGTTGTGGAATTGCAGTGATTGGCCGGCCTGCACAGCGTCACCGAGCCTTTATATCGGCCGGCGCGCTGTGCTCTGCTCACAGCTATTCTGACAGTGAGTGTAGGGAGAGTGTCGCTGATTCAGGGAAAGCTTTGCGGCCCTTTATAGCTTTTTCAGTTGCAGGGCTGCAAACAGTGTGACCAAAAGTCCTTCTCAGGACTATTCTAGTTGTATACAGGCAGGCAGGGTATAGCCAGGTCGGAGTACAGTAGCAGAGTCCTTCTCAGGACTATTGTTGCTATATACAGGCAGGGTATAGCCAGGTCTGAATACAGGCTAGTGACCAAAAGAGTCCTTGTCAGGACTATTGTAGCAGTATACAGGCAGGCAGGCAGGCAGGGTAGTGGTGACCGTATACCAGCCTTCATATCTGGGGCTGGTGTACACAGTGTAAAACAGTCCAGATAGTGTCTGACTTGTCTGTACTGTAATTGTCGCTCCCCAAAAAAACCTGTTAGTAGGTTATTATTGCGTCCGTGCTTGGTTTTTAAAACCGCACGTGTGTGCCTGTTGGTGGCAGCGTACAGGTGCACTGGTGTGCGTTTACCAAACTATTATATAACGCACAAGTGTAGTGTATAATACACGTCAGTCAGCAGTGGCTGATAGTGTCAGAGTTCTTAATTTTTGCTCCTAAAACCTGTGTTAGGTTATTATTGCGTCCGTGCTTGGTTTTTAAAACCGCACGTGTGTGCCTGTTGGTGGCAGCGTACAGGTGCACTGGTGTGCGTTTACCAAACTATTATATAACGCACAAGTGTAGTGTATAATACACGTCAGTCAGCAGTGGCTGATAGTGTCAGAGTTCTTAATTTTTGCTCCTAAAACCTGTGTTAGGTTATTATTGCGTCCGTGCTTGGTTTTTAAAACCGCACGTGTGTGCCTGTTGGTGGCAGCGTACAGGTGCACTGGTGTGCGTTTACCAAACTATTATATAACGCACAAGTGTAGTGTATAATACACGTCAGTCAGCAGTGGCTGATAGTGTCAGAGTTCTTAATTTTTGCTCCTAAAACCTGTGTTAGGTTATTATTGCGTCCGTGCTTGGTTTTTAAAACCGCACGTGTGTGCCTGTTGGTGGCAGCGTACAGGTGCACTGGTGTGCGTTTACCAAACTATTATATAACGCACAAGTGTAGTGTATAATACACGTCAGTCAGCAGTGGCTGATAGTGTCAGAGTTCTTAATTTTTGCTCCTAAAACCTGTGTTAGGTTATTATTGCGTCCGTGCTTGGTTTTTAAAACCGCACGTGTGTGCCTGTTGGTGGCAGCGTACAGGTGCACTGGTGTGCGTTTACCAAACTATTATATAACGCACAAGTGTAGTGTATAATACACGTCAGTCAGCAGTGGCTGATAGTGTCAGAGTTCTTAATTTTTGCTCCTAAAACCTGTGTTAGGTTATTATTGCGTCCGTGCTTGGTTTTTAAAACCGCACGTGTGTGCCTGTCGGTGGCAGCGTACAGGTGCACTTGTGTGCAATTTCCAGAAACTTTGATATAACGCACAAGTAGTGAATATACACGTCAGCAGTGCACAGCATTGCAAAATGCGCAAGGGCATTGGCAAGGAACAAGGAAGTGGACGTGATGGTGGTGCAGGCAGAGGCCGAGGTCGTGGGCAAGCTCTAATTTCGCCACAACAAAGGGCCACATCTAGTCGCTCGCACGTCCTGTCCCAAATTCTTGGGGACCGCAGCAGTACACCGCTCTTGAACCAAGACCAGTGTCAACAGGTTGTTAGTTGGATAGCGGATAATGCTTCCAGTCAGATTGGCACCACCACAAACACTCTGTCTTCCACACGGTCAAGTGTCAGTAGCCGTGATACTGCACCGCACATTTCTGAACCTGATCCTCCTTCCTACCACCAGGCTGAGTACACGTCCTCCTCGGACATTAATGATCCCACACTTGGACACTCGGAAGAGCTGTTCACGTTTCCATTCACACATTCTGGCCTCTCGCCAGCTCATATTGAAGTGGGTCATGAGGAGATCGTCTGTACAGATGGCCAAATATTTGAGCAGCCACGTTCTCACGAAGTTGGCAACGTGTCTCAACAAGTGGTGGACGATGATGAGACACAATTGTCAGCAAGTCAGGAGGAGGAGCAGGGTGCGGAAGAGGAAGACGACGTGGTGGATGATCCAGTAACTGACCCAACCTGGCAGGAGGATATGCAGAGCGAGGACAGCAGTGCACAGGGGGAGGGAGGCGTAGCATCACAACAGGCAGTAAGAAGCAGGGTGGTGGCCCCAGGCAGAAGTCAGGCAACCGTTCCCCGGAACAACACGACGACACAAGGTGCCTGTCCAAATGTTAGGTCTTCACGAGTCTGGCAGTTTTTTAAGTTGGATCCAGATGATTCAAAAAAGGCCATTTGCAACACCTGCCGTGCCAGCATCAGCAGGGGTACCAAAACTAGCAGCCTGACCACCACCAGCATGATCAGGCACATGTCAGCCAAGCACCCGACTTTGTGGGAAGTACAACAGAGTCGAGGAGCAGTGCTTGCTGATGTCACTGCTACGTCTTCGCTGGTTGTGCATGCGAGCCAATCCTCTGTCCATGCTGCCTGCGAACAAGCCTCCTCCACTCCTGCACCTACAGTTGCCTACGCAGAAAGAACACCATCATCAAGCACGTCCTTGTCCCAGCGCAGCGTTCAGTTATCCATTCAGCAAACCTTTGAACGCAGGCGCAAATACACTGCCAACACCCCACATGCCACAGTTCTAAATGCTAACATTTCGCGACTGCTTGCGCTGGAAATGTTGCCTTTTAGGCTGGTGGAGACAGAAGCATTCCGTGACCTGATGGCGGCAGCTGTCCCACGTTACTCGGTCCCCAGCCGCCACTATTTCTCCCGGTGTGCCGTCCCCGCGTTGCATAACCACGTGTCACAAAACATCACACGTGCCCTGAACAACGCTGTTTCACCCAAGGTCCACCTAACCACAGACACGTGGACAAGTGCTTGTGGGCAAGGCCGCTACATCTCGTTGACGGCACACTGGGTTAATATTGTGGAAGCTGGGACCCAGTCTGAGCGAGGGACGCAACACGTCCTTCCCACACCAAGGTTTGCAGGCCCTACCTCAGTCAGTGTTTCACCCACACTCTACAGCTCCGGAATGTCATGCTCTTCAGCCTCCTCCTCCTCCTGCGCATCCTCATCCACTGTGCCCTCCACACCAGTCACAAGCTGGAAGCACTGCAGCACTGCCTCGGCGAAGCGGCAACAGGCTGTGCTGAAGCTAATCTGCATAGGTGACAAACCCCACAATGCAGAAGAGCTGTGGACAGCTCTGAAACAGCAGGCAGATCACTGGCTCACACCTCTGAACCTAAAGCCAGGAAAGGTCGTTTGTGACAATGGCCGGAACCTGGTGGCGGCTTTGAGGCGAGGCCAGCTGACACATGTTCCATGCGTGGCCCATGTGCTCAACCTCGTGGTTCAGCGGTTTATAAAGTCATACCCAGAGCTGTCTGATCTGCTGGTAAAAGTTCGCCGCCTGTCTGCACATTTTCGAAAGTCACCTACTGCTTCAGCCGGCCTTGCCGGCTTTCAGCGCCGTTTGCATCTTCCGGCTCACAGACTGGTGTGTGATGTCCCCACGCGTTGGAATTCAACTCTGCACATGTTGGTCAGGATATGTGAGCAGAAGAGGGCAGTTGTTGAGTACCTGCATCACCTAAGCCGTCGGGAAATGGGTCAAACTCCACACATAACACCTGAGGAGTGGAGATGGATGTCAGACCTATGTACCATCCTCCAAAACTTTGAGGACTCCACCAAGATGGTGAGTGGTGATGACGCCATTATTAGCGTCACCATACCGCTACTCTGCCTTCTAAAACGGTCCCTGCTGAAAAACAAACATGATGCATTGCAGGCGGAGCGCGATGAGTTGCAGCAAGAAACAGTAGTGGGTGTGGGTGATAACACACAGCCCAGCCTCGTCTCATCACAACGTGCAGTGGAGGACTATGACGAGGAGGAGGATGAAGACATGGAGCAACTCTCCGGCCAAATTGAGGATATGACATGCACACCAGTCATATCCTCGATTCAGCGTGGCTGGCCAGAGGACAGGGTAGATGAGGAGGAGGAGGAGGAGGAGGAGGAGGAGGACAGCATGTTCAGTCATCTTGTTGGTCAGGCTACTGAAGTCCTGGCTGTTAAGAGTCTGGCGCACATGGCTGACTTTATGGTAAGCTGCCTGTCTCGTGACCCTCGCGTTAAGAACATCTTGGCCGACAATCATTACTGGTTGGTAACACTGTTAGACCCACGCTACAAGGAGAACTTTTTGTCTCTTATTCCCGTGGAGGAGAGGTCAACCAAAATGCAGCAGTTTCGGAAGGCCATACTCACGGAAGTAGGCAAAGCATTCCCCTCACAAAACGCTAGCGGCATAGGTCAGGAATCAGTGGACAACCGAGGCGTACAGCCGAGAGAGGCACAAGTCCAATCCGCCAGAGGTAGGGGAACAGTCTTTAAGATGTGGGACAGTTTTCTCAGCCCCTCACGTACCACAGCCCCTGAGGTGCGGGGTAGTGCCACAAGAAATCCTAAGTTTGCCCAGATGCTGAAGGAGTACCTTGCAGATCGAACAACTGTACTCCGACATTCCTCTGTGCCTTACAATTATTGGGTATCCAAGCTGGACACGTGGCATGAATTGGCTCTCTACGCCTTGGAAGTCCTGGCCTGCCCTGCTGCTAGCGTTTTGTCAGAGCGTGTTTTTAGTGCCGCAGGTGGAATCATTACAGATAAACGCACCCGCCTGTCAACTGAAAATGCTGACAGGCTGACTCTGATAAAGATGAACAAGGGTTGGATTGGGCCAGACTTCACCACACCACCAGCAAATGAGAGCGGAATTTAAAGTTTGCCATGTACCTCCACTCACCCATGGGTACACTTCTCGACTTTGGATAATCGCTGGACTGCTCCTCCTTCTCCTCATGCGCCATCATGATGACCGTTACAATAGTTAGGTCTTTGTTTCAGGTATACCCCCAGTGGTAAATTTTTTCGCCCATTCTTTGCAGAATGGACATTACAACGACAGGAGACCCGCTCCTTTGCAATGGGAACAATGTTTTGAGGCCCTCATGCACGTCTCTACCCAGGGACAACGTGTAGCCTCCCAATTTTTGGCTGCCCTGCCTAAGGGCTATACTATAATACACCCACTTCCTTAAAATGGACACTTAATGTTTTGAGGCCCTCATGCACGTCTCTACCCAGGGACAATGTGGAGCCTCCCAATTTTTGGCTGCCCTGGCAAAGGGCTATACTGAAATAGACCCACTTCCTTACAATGGGCACTTCAGGTTTAAAGGCCATCATGCACGTCTCTACCCAGGGACAATGTGGAGCCTCCCAATTTTTGGCTGCCCTGCCTAAGGGCTATACTATAATACACCCACTTCCTGACAATGGACACTTAATGTTTTGAGGCCCTCATGCACGTCTCTACCCAGGGACAATGTGGAGCCTCCCAATTTTTGGCTGCCCTGGCAAAGGGCTATACTGAAATAGACCCACTTCCTTACAATGGGCACTTCAGGTTTAAAGGCCATCATGCACGTCTCTACCCAGGGACAATGTGGAGCCTCCCAATTTTTGGCTGCCCTGCCTAAGGGCTATACTATAATACACCCACTTCCTGACAATGGACACTTAATGTTTTGAGGCCCTCATGCACGTCTCTACCCAGGGACAATGTGGAGCCTCCCAATTTTTGGCTGCCCTGGCAAAGGGCTATACTGAAATAGACCCACTTCCTTACAATGGGCACTTCAGGTTTAAAGGCCATCATGCACGTCTCTACCCAGGGACAATGTGGAGCCTCCCAATTTTTGGCTGCCCTGCCTAAGGGCTATACTATAATACACCCACTTCCTGACAATGGACACTTAATGTTTTGAGGCCCTCATGCACGTCTCTACCCAGGGACAACGTGTAGCCTCCCAATTTTTGGCTGCCCTGCCTAAGGGCTATACTGAAATACACCCACTTCCTTAAAATGGACACTTAATGTTTTGAGGCCCTCATGCACGTCTCTACCCAGGGACAATGTGGAGCCTCCCAATTTTTGGCTGCCCTGGCAAAGGGCTATACTGAAATAGACCCACTTCCTTACAATGGGCACTTCAGGTTTAAAGGCCATCATGCACGTCTCTACCCAGGGACAATGTGGAGCCTCCCAATTTTTGGCTGCCCTGCCTAAGGGCTATACTATAATACACCCACTTCCTGACAATGGACACTTAATGTTTTGAGGCCCTCATGCACGTCTCTACCCAGGGACAATGTGGAGCCTCCCAATTTTTGGCTGCCCTGGCAAAGGGCTATACTGAAATAGACCCACTTCCTTACAATGGGCACTTCAGGTTTAAAGGCCATCATGCACGTCTCTACCCAGGGACAATGTGGAGCCTCCCAATTTTTGGCTGCCCTGCCTAAGGGCTATACTGAAATACACCCACTTCCTTAAAATGGACACTTAATGTTTTGAGGCCCTCATGCACGTCTCTACCCAGGGACAATGTGGAGCCTCCCAATTTTTGGCTGCCCTGGCAAAGGGCTATACTGAAATAGACCCACTTCCTTACAATGGGCACTTCAGGTTTAAAGGCCATCATGCACGTCTCTACCCAGGGACAATGTGGAGCCTCCCAATTTTTGGCTGCCCTGCCTAAGGGCTATACTATAATACACCCACTTCCTGACAATGGACACTTAATGTTTTGAGGCCCTCATGCACGTCTCTACCCAGGGACAATGTGGAGCCTCCCAATTTTTGGCTGCCCTGGCAAAGGGCTATACTGAAATAGACCCACTTCCTTACAATGGGCACTTCAGGTTTAAAGGCCATCATGCACGTCTCTATCCAGGGACAATGTGGAGCCTCCCAATTTTTGGCTGCCCTGCCTAAGGGCTATACTGAAATACACCCACTTCCTTAAAATGGACACTTAATGTTTTGAGGCCCTCATGCACGTCTCTACCCAGGGACAATGTGGAGCCTCCCAATTTTTGGCTGCCCTGGCAAAGGGCTATACTGAAATAGACCCACTTCGTTACAATGGGCACTTCAGGTTTAAAGGCCATCATGCACGTCTCTACCCAGGGACAATGTGGAGCCTCCCAATTTTTGGCTGCCCTGGCAAAGGGCTATACTGAAATAGACCCACTTCCTTACAATGGGCACTTCAGGTTTAAAGGCCATCATGCACGTCTCTACCCAGGGACAATGTGGAGCCTCCCAATTTTTGGCTGCCCTGCCTAAGGGCTATACTATAATACACCCACTTCCTGACAATGGACACTTAATGTTTTGAGGCCCTCATGCACGTCTCTACCCAGGGACAATGTGGAGCCTCCCAATTTTTGGCTGCCCTGGCAAAGGGCTATACTGAAATAGACCCACTTCCTTACAATGGGCACTTCAGGTTTAAAGGCCATCATGCACGTCTCTACCCAGGGACAATGTGGAGCCTCCCAATTTTTGGCTGCCCTGCCTAAGGGCTATACTATAATACACCCACTTCCTGACAATGGACACTTAATGTTTTGAGGCCCTCATGCACGTCTGTATGCAGGGGCATTGGTGAACCTCACAATTTAGGACTGCCCTGGCAAAGGAAAATACTACAAAGACTCACTTCCTCAAAATGGGCACATTAGACTCAAGAGGCCTTCATGTACGTCTCTTCTCAGGGACATCGGAGTGCCACACAATGTTTTCACGTAAAATCTTTCATGTATTGATCTCAAAAAGTAACATACACCAGCTCTATCTCACTATTGGGTATGTGCCCTTAACATTTCCGCCATGAAAAATCATTTTGGGGTCATTTTGGAAGGTTTTCTGGTGAGTCCGTAAAAATGGCGTAAAACGCGGACAAAATTGTTCACAGCTGTGACTTTTGAGTGATAAATGCTTCAAGGGGTCTTCCCCATGCTGTTGCCATGTCATTTGAGCACTCTTCTGAGACTTTTGTGACATTTTTAGGGTTTCTCCATGCTGCCGGGAGGTCATTTCACAAAAATACTCGGGTCTCCCATAGGATAACATTGGGCTCGTTGCTCGGGCCGAGTACACGAGTATCTTGGGAGGCTCGGCCCGAGCTTCGAGCACCCGAGCTTTTTAGTACTCGCTCATCACTACTCATTATCATTGAGTTGACCCATAAAATCATCAAGCTGCTCCACTGTGCCCTGCCAAAAAAACAACACATCATCGATGTACCTAAGCCAGCACTGCACATGGGAGCTGGCACTAATGCCCCCGTCGCCAAACACCAACCTCTCCCACATGCCGAGGAAGAGGTTGGCGTAGGCCGGAGCACAGGCCGCCCCCATGGCAGTGCCGCGTTGCTGTAAATAAAAAACATCCTTAAAAATAAACAAATTGTGTGTGAGGGCAAAGTGGAGCAGCTCGAGGATGAATAGGTTCAAATCACCATCACGACCGGCCACCTCAAGGAAGAGGCGGACCGCTCTCAGACCATCAGAATGTGATATACATGTGTACATGCTCTCCACATCTGCTGTAACAATAAGCATATCATGATCCACAAAGATGCCATCAATTCTCCCCAGGACGTCCATCGTGTCACGAACATAAGAGGGCAGTATTTCCACAATAGTTTTAAGATGGTAATCGATAAATTTGCATATTGGGTCACATAAGCCCTCTATGCCGGACACAATAGGACGCCCCGGGGGACTAAGGGCATCCTTATGGATCTTTGGTAAAAGATAGTGGAGAGCCCCTCCATCATTTTCTTATCAATAACGCCCTTTTCGCACGCCGTCTCCAGGATCTTGCCAAGCTCCAACATGAACCGCTGCAGCGGATTGGAAGATAATCTCAAGTACGTATTTTTGTCACGGAGTTGACGGAAAGCTTCCCTTTCGTATTTTTCCACTGCCCAGATCACGATGTTCCCCCCCTTGTCTGCTGGTTTGATAACAATATTATTATTATTTCTCAATTCCATCAGAGCAGATCTTTGTCTCTGGATTAAATTATCCCCCTGTCTCCTGGTGGTGATATGTTTAAACCCGTCCGTCACCAATTTGGTGAAGACTTCAACAGCAGGGCACAAGGGCAGGGGGGGGGAACTTGGTAGATCTGGGCAGTAGAGATTTGGGGAACACCTCTGTAGAGACACTGGCCTGTTCAAGCAAAAGGTCTTCAAGTACCTGTAGAGCTTCCTTTTCCGCCGGGCTATCCAATCCATAACTGTCTTTCTTATGATGGAGTTTTTTCAGAACTATCTTGCAAGCGAATAAGTGTATGTCCTTTAAGGCTGAAAAAAAGTCAAAATTATTAGTCGGGGAAAATGTCAAACCCCTGGAGAGTACATCCAATTGGGCGTCAGAGAGGATGCATGTGGACAGATTGATTACCTGTAATCTATCTTTTCCTGCTTTATCATTTTGTTTTACAGATGTCTGTTTGTTGCGTGTAGCCCGAACTCTGGTTGCCACACTTTGTTCCAGCTCACATGCACCACTTGACGCCCCAGAAGATGAGTCTCCAACAGAAACTAATGAAGACATTGAATTGGATAGCCCTCGAGATACTGTCCTCGTCCGAAATCCTGAACGTGACCTAGAGTGCCACCTATAGACGGTTGCATTGGTGTAATCCGACAGATCCCTGTTATATTTCTTAAGTTTTTGACCGCTAATTTCTTTTTCTAATTTAGAAATCTCCTGCTCTATCTCCGCATCCATCCTGGCAATTCGCTCTGTAGTACAATGTTTTTTTATGGTTTGTTCCAATCCCTCTAGCTCCATCTCCATAGAGGACAGAGAAGTGCTGTTGTGGTCTCTTAATAGAGACAGGAACCCCTTAGAACAACCGTGAGCCAGAGACTCCCACTTCTCCCGGAAGGAGGGATCCTCCACCGGGAAAGAAGGGAAGATCTGGACACGGAGTCCGCGGGGGATCCATCTGATGTCTCCATCAATGTAACGTGTCAGAAGGGCCCGATTCCAGCATATCTTTAACCTTTTCTTTAAAAGTTCTTTATATTTGAATATGGTGGTCTCGTGATTAGGGGGGGTTGGTATCACTGGTTGTGCTGTTGCGATAGTCATTCAGGACATCATTAAAACGTGCGTGCCATGCCTTGTCGCGGGCACGAAAGTCCATGCTCATGAGAGATAATGCTGTGAAAAACACAGAAACGCATATTATGAAACAATTTCTCAAAGACTGAGCCATAAGGTAAATACTCCGCCAGTACACTTGCGCTGGCGGGGTATATGCACCACTCGTAATAGCATGCAAAAAGGAGAACAGTCGAGTGTATATGCAAATAGAAATTTATTTATTATCAAAAGAGACAAACGCAAAACAGCAAGATAAGGGGAGTTAAAAACTACCACTGAATCAAGGGGGGCAAACACTGTGATGAAAATGTACAATACAGTTGTTATCAATAGCCGTGGGAGAGGTGAACATATATGGCTATTCTGTTAAACCATCAAAAATAGATGTGATATAATGATAATATCTATTGTTCACACTCTCTACTAGTCGTGGGAGAGGCATGCGGTTTAAAACAATGGGGGAAACAATTAGCCGTGGGAGGAGAGGTGCTGGATGTTTTTAACAATCCTCCAGTCGTAGCATGAGGGAAGGTAAAGGTATGCTAACAGATACTCAAACTCACTGGGGTAGGTGGAAAATATCAATACTCTATTTAACTGACAATTGCAGTGTACATAATGATATATTATCATTATATCACATCTATTTTTGATGGTTTAACAGAATAGCCATATATGTTCACCTCTCCCACGGCTATTGATAACAACTGTATTGTACATTTTCATCACAGTGTTTGCCCCCCTTGATTCAGTGGTAGTTTTTAACTCCCCTTATCTTGCTGTTTTGCGTTTGTCTCTTTTGATAATAAATAAATTTCTATTTGCATATACACTCGACTGTTCTCCTTTTTGCATCAATCGATAGCTGCGGATTCCAGGGAGTTGCTGCGGAAATACCTGCAGAAAAGTCCGCAGGTACGTTGCCCTGTGGGCACATGGCCTAAAGGAGTTCTCTGACTTGTTGCAGTTCAGTTCAGCTGGTTCAGGCGGACTTTAGATAAATAATTATATAAACCTGCAAAAATTACCAAAGGAAATGGAAGTTAAATATAAACCTACAAAAATTCCCAAAGGAAAGAGAAGGTATATAAACCTACAAAAATTTCCATAGGAAACTAAAGGTAATATAAACCTACAAAATTTCAAAAGAAAAGGGAAGGTCTGGGACCTGACTTGACCTGAACTCCAATGAAATTCACTAATTGGACAGTTTGGGTTCTGTCGACACGCAGCCAGCCATAAACAGAATACTTCACAGGGAGCATAGGTGGGGATATTTAATTTTTATATCAGTGCATACTACATCCGATATTGCGAGTCATTCAAATACTACAAGCCACTCATACTGGGCTGAGCATCGAGCATACCAGAGCAACCCGATGCTCGCTCTAATGGTTAGCATACATAAAGCACCTGACACCAAACCCAAATTCTGTTTTTTTTTTGTAACATCTGTGTTTGGTACGTACACCAAACATTGAACTTCAAGTTCGCTCATCTCTTGTTATCTAGTCTAAATCCACAAGTTTTCAGTCACTCTATATGACTGCAGACTTGTAAATCCTCACATTGCGTGCACTGCCATCTGTGAGGATTCTTCTAATCTAAAGAAACCACATGGGCAACTCTATGAAGATGCCATCACAAAGGAATATAACACTGGTTGTATCAATGTACAATAGCTGAAACCTATAGTCTTCATTCTAAGTACACAAATACTTCAGAATTATATTAATTTATTCATGGAACATGTGGCACGGCCACTTCTCCAAACTATTCTAGGAACTGTTTTCCATCAGGAAGCCAGGATACATGTTGCTCATGATATTGTGAGCAGTTTTTGTGGCCTAAAGGGGGTGTTACACGTAGTGATATCGCTGGTGAAAGCACCCGCCCCCGTCGTTTGTGCGTCACGGGCGAATCACTGCATGTGGCGCACAAAATCATTAGGACCCGTCACACGGACTTACCTGCCTAACGACGTCGCTGTTGCCGGCGAACCGCCTCCTTTCTAAGGGGGCGGTTCATGCGGCGTCACAGCGGCGTCACTAAGCGGCTGCCCAATAGAAGCGGAGGGGCGGAGATGAGTGGGACATAACATCCCGCCCATCTCCTTCCTTCCGCATTGCTGCAGGTAAGCTGCAGTTCGTCATTCCCGAGGTGTCACACGTAGCAATGTGTGCTGCCTCGAGAACGACAAACAACCTCCGTGCTCAACAATCAACGATTTTTTAAAAAGGAACGACGTGTCAATGATGGACGATAAGGTGAGTATTTTCCATCGTTAACGGTCGTTCCTTGCTGTCACGCTCAATGACGTTGCTAACAATGCCAAATGTGCGTCACGGAATCCGTGACCCTGGCGATATATCGTTAGATAAGTCGTTGCGTGTGACGGGGCCTTAAATATGCTACAATGGCTAGAGTTGTCTCCCATTGAGAAAATCTGGGACTTTAATGGCAACTGCAAAGGGATCTGCCAGCAGTGGATCTTGATGATTACATTCAGAGCATTTCTCAGACAATCATTAATAACCTTACTGACAGCATGTCAAGGTGTGTAAGTGTGTGTATTTTTGTGCATACTGAACAAATCGAGATGTTTTGAACTTTTTTTTTACATCATTTGCATATCATTAACATGTCTCTTGACCCTTTGAATTTCATAATCCCATTAAACTTTTTCTTGGTGTTGCAATTTCAATGTTGAGGAGTGTGTATTTATGTATATATGTTAATGTCTTTCATCTCGATTTTGTATATGTGCCCTATTTATTTTTATGCAACCAAAGGCAACTACAAATTTATGTATTTGGGGAAAGAGTTAACGATTAGAGTATTAAAAAGCTGTATGAAGGTTAAAATGGCAGAGAAGGTTAAAACTTCATAGACGAATGCTTAATGGAGTCTGTCACTCCTAAAATGCAAACTATACCACTTACGCATTTATGTAGGGAAAATAGCCCCAATTAAAGTACATCTGTACTATTGCTTTTAATTGCTTAGTTGACAGAAAAAATATATTTTGTATGAAAATTAGGGGGCTTCATGCATTTTTTGCATGCACTTTTACACCCCCTCAATTTACAAATGAGCACTGCTCTTGTACCGCCTTGAGAGGGGCCTGGCCGCTTCTCCGCTGCTCGGGCCGAGCCGCTCGAGGTCCGGGCTCAGGTTGTCGGTGGCACGAGCGCCTCCGGACCGGGGGCCACGTCGCTCTGTTAAGGGGAGGCAGTGGGGTGGTGGTGGTGGTGTGGGACGAGGTACGCAGCCGGGGGCCACGTTGTTGTCGGACGGGTCGTGACGCCACCCACGGGTCGTTGTGACGGGTTGCACCACCGCTGCGGCTGGAGTGGAGGGTATTCCCGGGATCGGTGTTGCGGCCACAGCCTAGATGTTAGCCCCTCCGTGGGTAGGGGCAGTGTGTCCCAGGGCCCGGTTGGTAGGGACCGGCGACGGTGTTGATGTCGGGGTGCAGGGTGCCGTGCTGCAGTGCAGTGTCGTGCCCGGATGGCACTGGTGTACTCACGATTAAACCACACAGAGTCACTGGTAAACCAAAGTTCGGGTCTGGTCAGGTTCCGAAGCCTGCTGCTTGTGTCCCTTGTGAGGCTGATGGTGGCCCCTTTCCCTTGCACCTCTTGTTTGACTGTTGGCTCCCCTGCCTGGACAGTGGTAGCCCGCTCCCCGGTGTTTTTGCTGCCGGAGGAGCCCTCGGTTACCCGCAGGCGCTGGCCCGTCGGATGTTTGGCCCTTGGCGGTTGCTCTCACCCAGTATCGGTGGGCTTTTGCCTTCTTTCGGGACTTTGGGTGAGGATGAACCCGTGAGGTCCAGACTGCAATCAGTTAATTTGCCTATACTCAGTGGCTTCTAAGCTAGGACGGGGTCTGAGTACCCGGTATCTGGTGCTCCGGTAAGCGGTTGACTCCCCGGTTCAGGGCCAGCAGGCTCCAACCCTGGTCCGGTCCCTACGGTTCCGCCGGTTGCTGTACCAGTACTCCTGCAGGTGGCCACCACCGTCTGCCTGCCTGACATTACGGGGATCCCAGGCTCCAACCCGGGTCCCTGACAGCTCTGCTCCTCTACACCTCCTGTCAACTCTCTGACTAGAACTTAACTGTTTGTATTTCCTGCCTCAGGACAGTAGTCTCCTCGGTAGGCGTGCCTTTCTGCCTGACTCCGCTCACCTGGTGTGCCCTACTGGCCTTGATTGAGGCATCAGGTCTTCCCTTCGGGTGACTGATGTGTCCTCACAAGGGATGGGTGTGTGTGTGTAATGTGGTAGGTGTTGTTACCTGTGACCCCTGGGGTCCAGGGCATCACACTCTCACTGCTGGCTCCTGTCTGTAGTAGAGAAACGAGTGGTATCCAGGACAGGAGCCAGTGATGAGAGCTATCAATGACACTATTTAAGTACTGCTGCAGTGTCTGTGTGTAGTGATCTTGATTAATAGCACTGTGCTCAATCAGTCTCTCTGCATCTCTTCATGAATAGTGGAGTCCCACTCACGTGTACCGCCCCAGCGCCAGCAGCCGGGCTGCTGCTCGGATCTAGATCCGCAGTGGCTCGAGGGATCTCCGGACCCGGGAGGGATACCCGAAATAAAACCGTGTGGATCCGGACTTTTACAGTTCGGATCCGCTGAGCTGCCCTAGTCGTGATACTAAAAATTTTCTTTTTATCTCACAAAACTGTTGCTGTAGCACCAAATTTTTCACTTATAAGGGCACTTTACACGCTGCGATCTTGCTAGCAAGATCGCTAGCGAGCGTACCCGCCCCCATCGGTTGTGCGACATGGGCAAATCGCTGCCCGTAGCGCACAACATCGCTAACACCCGTCACACGGACTTACCTTCCCTGCAACGTCGCTGTAGCCGGCGAACCGCCTCCTTTCTAATGGGGCGGTTCGTGCGGCATCACAGCGACGTCACACGGCAGCCGTCCAATAGAAGCGGAGGGGCGGAGATCAGCGGGTGGAATATCCCGCCCACCTCCTTCCTTCCTCATTGCCGGTGGACGCAGGTAAGGAGATGTTCGTCGTTTCTGTGGTGTCAGACATAATGATGTGTGCTGCCGCAGGAATGATGAACTACATTGTACCTGCAGCAGCAACAATATTATGAAAGGAGCGACGTGTCAACGATCAACGATTTTTGACGTTTTTGCGATCGTTGATCGTCGCTCCTAGCTCTCACACACTGCGATGTCGCTAACAACGCCGAATGTGCGTCACAAACACCGTGACCCTGACGATATATCATTAGCGATGTCGCAGCGTGTAAAGCACCCTTTAGGCTTTGTGCCCAATATCTGGTGACACTGCATCTAGGACGCAGTGTCAGCCCTTCTGCAGAGACACGCATGTTCTCCACAGGAGACCGTAACTGCTCATGCTCATGATCTGGGTTCTGGCCGCTGCACACTTTAGCTCTATTTTCCAGGCGGAGAACACTCACATCTCCGCAGTATAAATTAACATGGAAGCCACGCAAATATCAGTTTATGTTGTACAGTAAAGAACCAGGGTGGACATGGGATTTCTAAAAATCTCATCCACTGTGCGTCTACTGTAAAATGCAGCAAAAACACACTGGGTCTAAAATGCTGCAAACCCTGATCACGGGCACGGAGCCTAAAAAGTTAGCTAGATAGATAGGTGATAGGGGTCAGACATATATATAATGTCCCACCCCTCTACATATTTCAAGCTTGCATCCTTTAGTGCCTTTCATGTGGCACTAAAGGATGTTTAGCTTTATATTTAGCCCCCAAGTGGCACATCTTTTAGAGACGTCAATCCAGGCGCTTCACCCTGACTCATCCCACTACCCTGGTGCAGTGGCAAACTCGGTAATATATTGGGTTAATACCAGCTATGTAATATCAACTGCAATCAAGCCCAGGGATTAGTAATGTTAAGGCATCTATCAGATACTTGACATTACTAACTCAGTCAGTAACAAAAAAAAAAAATCAAAAAACACTCCACAACACATTCCCTATTTCACCAATTTATTAAAAAATAAAATCAGAAGAAAAAAAATTCCAATCCAGTCCACCGTAATCCAATAAACGATGGGTGGCACGCTCTGAGAATGCATCCCCCATGTGTTGGAAGTGCAGGCACTCTGTTGACCTCAATGAGGTTTTACTGAACGTCACACTCCTCAAGTCACACAGAGGGCAGTGTGAACTGCTGTAACCTCAGTGACGTCACTGCATTGACGTCACCGCAGTTTCACTACTTGCACAGTGCCGGGTGAGAGCTGGTTCTCTGTGCATGTGCCTGACCCAGGGCCATGGGGTACCCGGTCCCGGGCTTTTAGTTCTCAGGGGATTGTCACAGGTGGCTGTGCCTGGTCCCATGGCCCTGGTGGCAATTAAAATAAGTCTGGTAAAAGAAAATAGTAAAAACACATAAAATAAAAGTGTCTTGTGACGCCACCTATGGTTCCCGGTAATATTACCAGCGCTGCTAGCAGACCTCCAGGGTGATGATGAAGCAGCTAGTTTGTAACGCTCCCTGTAGGTGATGCAATGTTCCGGGGCCCTTGGGAAGGATCAAGATTTTACACACAGGGAGGTAGCTTACCACATGAGTCTTGATACCGGTC
The DNA here is from genome assembly GCF_048569485.1 of Anomaloglossus baeobatrachus. Taxonomy (NCBI): domain Eukaryota; kingdom Metazoa; phylum Chordata; class Amphibia; order Anura; family Aromobatidae; genus Anomaloglossus; species Anomaloglossus baeobatrachus. Next base: position 333,643,176 of record NC_134356.1, on the reverse strand, counting down.
TCTTCAATGCCACTGATGTGAAGCTCCCCATGTTCAGGCAAACAAAGTCCATAGTGAGATCTGTACCTTTGATAACAATAACTGTCACACCCACCGGGGCTTTCTTTCTGTACCTTTACTGATGTTGTTGGCCAAGTTAAGTCCTGGGTACAATCCGGTTGGTCAGGTGGCAGTTAGGATTTCCACATGCATAAGTTATGAGGCCTTCTTGTTACTGTATGTTTGCATAAGTTCTGGGCTGTCTAAAACCTGGCCCTGACCTGTCTTGTATATCTCACTTGTATAGCAGGTGATGAGAACTGTTCTCCTGGGCACCCCTAATTCTGCTGCAGTCCCTGGCTCTATTGATAGCGGTGCTACAAGTGTTTCTGCTCCAGGAGACTGAAGTCCCCTTCGCTCTCTAGTCTTTTCTGCTGGGCCTGACTGAACCCATACAGACTCGGACTCCAATGTCCAGGTTGCTTCTTTTGGGGTGAACCGAACTTGTCCCTCCGCCCCTTTTCTGTATCGCCTCACCTCCGACCCTCACACAGTATCTCTCAAACTTCACTCGACTCGACTGACACTGCAAACTGTCTCTTTTGACTGACTCTGACTGGAACTAACTGGCTTCCTGCCCACTCACCTCAGACACCACACCCACTAAACTCCACCCCCAGACTGGTTTCAGGGACAGTGCTCACAAATATACAAGTTCATCATCAACTCAATATGATTCGACACCTTGCATACAGAAATGCTATGATTAGAACATGTAAAACTCACAAGGTTGCGGACGTGAAGCAATACCTCAGAGACCTTCCTACAAGTCACTGGGTATGGTGGCTGCATAAAATGGCCTCCATGCTCACCTGACCTGACCCCATTGGACTTCTTTCTGTGAGGTCACATCAAACAGCAGATGTATGCGACCCCTCCACCAACATTGCAGGACCTACGACAACGTATCACAGATGCTTGTACAAATGTGTCACCTACCATATTACACAACGTGCAGAAAGACGGTGGCCACTTTGAGCATCAAAGTTAAATCAGCGCCATATGTGTGACCAACATTCAATGTTTTGGGGGGGGGTCATGGTTTTCATATAGCATTTCTGTATGCAAGGTGTTCGATTTGTATTGAATTGATGATGCCCTACAACTTTGTAATTCACTTTTTTTTTCTATCTCGTTCCGTTTTCGAGATAAAAATGCTAACTCCGTTGTTTTCCACCAGGTGGCGCTATAGGTGGTTTCATTGCGTAGCGCATGGCTACTTTACTATACCTAGACACCACTTCTATGGCTATAGCTGCCGCCGTTCTCAAGTTAATGGCGGTGGACAGGATATGGCTGGACACACTGTATAATAAATGTGTTTCCCTTTTTGTATTGAATTACTGAAATAAATTAACTTTTTGATGATATCCTAATTTATTGAGATGGACCTGTAACTGTTTGACAACGACTGCAGAATACGCTGTCAATCAAGATATGCCAGTGCTCAGTGTGAGTGGGCATAACGTTGCACTGAGTCCTTTTTCCGCATCAACTGTGCACTCTTACCCACTTAAATGCATAGAAAAATAAATATTTTTTATGTCAGCTAAACTACTAAAAGCAATAGACATGATTTTGTCAAGATTAAGTTCTCTACATCGTTGTAGAAGTGGTTTACTTATCATTTTATGGTACGAGACCCCCTTTAAGGTGGGGTGCATTTATTTTATTTAGTTTGCTCGCTTATATAATGTCACTAATTGCCATAGCACTTTACAGACATCTGATCAGATGCATAGGTGCCAGAAATGTTGTATGCTGAAGAGGGGAGTAAAAAATGGAATTTGGGAATCATAAATCAGTACCTTTATAGTACAAATGAAGTCTTCAGGTTGGAAGATGTGGTCCAGCAGAAGTTCTTGATGCAACAGTGCCTTTGCCCCATGCTGTTAAGCTAAGTAAAGGCCCAGTCACACACAACGACTTACCAGCGATCCCGAAAACGATGCGACCTGATAGGGATCGCAAGTCGCTGGGAGGTCGCAGGTGAGATGTCACACAGTGAGATCTTACCAGCGATGCAGGAACAATACAGATCACAGTAGCGACCTGTATAACGATCTCAGCAGTCACTGTGACCCTGTCACACAGTGTCAAACACAGCGATGTGTCCTGCCCAGCAGGACATCGCCTTTGAAGAAAATGGCCTGGACCATTCAGTAACGACTAGAGATCTCACAGCAGGGGCCTGATCGCTGGTAGGTGTCACACATAACGAGATCGCTAACGGGATCGCTACTGCGTCACCAAACGGTGACTCAGCTGCGATCTCGCTAGCGATCTCGTTATGTGTGACAGTACCTTAAGCATTCAGCCTGTGAGGAGCAAACAGTAAGGGCCCTCAATATTGGCGTGCTAGCTGAATGAGGCCTGGGAAAGTGGCATGTCATAATCAATATGGGCCCTTCAGTGGGGGGTCTTCAGTGAGCCTGACACTGCTTTGCTGGCTCCTGATCCAGAAGCCTTCAGTCGTACAAGAAACATCAGAAGGCAACAAAACTGTGCAATGCTGCCAGCTACTGGACAGAATGATTATCTCTCCTCTCTCTGAAACAAAGAGACAATTATTACTGCTTCAGCCTTACTGCCCATAGGTCTGCCTTCCTTCGGACCCTGACAGTCCATATTTCTGTCCCTGGATCCGACATAGGCCTAGCACACATGGCAAGTAATACGGAGCGAGCGGAATGCGAGAAAAAAATCACATTCCACTCGGACCAATATTACTCAGGCAGCTCTCATGAGTGATTGTTTTCTTAGTCCTAATCGGACCGAGAAAACAGTCGCAGCATGAAGCGAGTGTAATGCGATCCTGTTTCACTCGAACCCATTCAAGTCCATGGGGCGAGAGAAACATTGCATTGCTCTCGCGTTACACTGGTGTAATGCGAGTGCAGTGTAATTCTCGCATCAGCCAGAAACAGAGGATATAGGGAGATAAATCCCTTCCTCTCCTCTACAGCGCTGACTCTCCCCTCCATAGCCCCCCTCTCTGCAACTGTGGTCTGATCGCACGATCGGACCACAGTTGCATGAATGACACTTGCATAACACTCGGCTCCCGCTGTGCTACGAGCGTGAGCCGAGTGTCATGCGAGCAGTTGCATATAATCACCATGTGGCCTCACCCTTAGGGTTCAATGCAGGTAGGAAAAATAAGACAGTATACTACACTAGGGGGCATCTATAGCACCTGTCAGTGCCTGGCCTACCGAATGGATCTCCAGTCCACCAGTGGGCCAGACAGATACTGTGTACTATACCTAGATCTACATGTACTGGATGCTCTCTGTCAGTACAACATGTACTGAAGTGCTGTCTACCAGCCATTTATGTACCTTCTATCTGATGAGCTGCTCCTTTAGGCATCGGGTAAAGATGGCTTCATTTTAATACAACTCTGCATAGTGCTTACTATACACTAAGTTTTTTTAAAACTGCTTTCATTTGATCATGTTGTTATGCTGTATATCTTGTAGTTGGTTAATATGGTAAAATGTTTATGTACAATGTTAACAAATGAAGAGCTAAACAGCTAAGTTAAAGAGGTTGTTTCCTACTTTTATATTGATGGTCTATCCTTAGGACAGGTCATCAATGTCTGATCGGCCGGGGTCTGTCACCCCACACCTCCACTGATCAGCAAAGGCAGCAGGCAACTGTAAACGCTCAATTCCAGAGTTGCTCCATCTTCAAATAGTGGTTGCTGCTGGGTCCTGCACATCCGCATCCTATTGATTTGAATGGGAGGTGGATGTGCAGTACTTGACCGCAGCCACTAGCAGAAGATGGAGCAACTCCAGAACTGAGCATTTCCGTCTGCTTGCTGCCGCCACTGGGCCCGAGAACAGCTAATCGTCAGGGTGCAGAGTGTCGGACCATGGCCGATCAGACATTGATGACCTATCCTAAGGATAGACCATCAATGTAAAAGTAGTGGACAACCCCTTAAACCAGTAAAAGTAGAGAAACAGATTTTGGCAAATGACTTTCAAGTCTAGCCATTAAATAGATTCTGTGACAAAGACGTAAACTTTGACAAGTCTACTTTTATGTAGTATAAAATACAGCCTAATACAAAAAAAATGGTATTCCCTCTTGACTAGAACATTTGCTACTGCCGTTTGGCTTTCAAATAAGGTGCTACATGTTTAATATTGTCCTTTAATATGACATTGTTCAAACACATCACCTTTTTTTTTTAGCAAAAATTACCATTTTAGTTAAGTATGGCAGGCAAACAAAGACTAATATTTCAAAGACAGATCATCAAACATCAAATAGTTCATATTTGATAGCAAATACAACTAAACCCTTGGTCTTTTCTCTGTCAGTGGAATAATAGCGAAACTCATAGCCTAAGGCATCAAGCTGAGTAACCTTGCAAATGACAAGTAAAATCTGAACGGAATAAAATCTCAATTTTGTCATCATTGGGGAAGTAGCAACATGAAAATGATCCACTTCATTATATATTAGAACATGTTGTTATGCTACTAAAACATATGGTATACAAATCCCATAAGGCAAACAAAACAGTAATAAAGATTTAGCTCACAGGCCTAAAATGCATTTTATGCACACATTTTCGAGGTATGAAACAATTTGGATAAGTCTGTAAAATGTTTATTTTATCCAAAATATACTGTAATCCTCTGTCAGCTGTGGATAGTCTCCTATTAAATGAATGCATATCAATTGATTAGCAAGTCAGGGCTATACAGAAATGTTTTAATAAGAAGTTTTAGTTTTAACACATGCATTACAAATCTTTAAAGGCAAAGACACATCCTTTGTTGAAGACTTGGTTGCATTGTGTTAAATCAGGAAAACAAATTAATTGCTGAAACTGATTGTTATTTAATTGTTTGTTGGTAATGGATGTGTCACACTGCACTAGGAAGATACTGAAGTTACCAGGAATGTAACTTCAGAGTCCAGTTAGCAGGCAAACCAGCAGAGGGCAGCAGAGTAGTCAACACACCGAGTCAGCAGCAGGAGGTCAAGACAGTTCACAGCGATATGCAAATCATGGTCAGGTGATAGCCGAAGTTCAGAAGCTTAAAAGTCACTGATGTTTACAGAGAGAGAGACAAGACTGGAATTGATAACGACGATACAGGTCAGATGCTGGGAAGTTCAAGTATAGACAAGAGAGGAGGACAAGCAGTTCAGAACCGGGATAAGACAGACAGGGGTGAATAGTAAGGAACCGAGATTGGAGGACGAACAAAGGGAGATACGACTCAGAACTAGGTAGCAGGCAGGCAGGACAGGTCGGGTTACTCACCGAAGCCAGAAACACATGCTGTGCAGCAACGAATATCACTGGTGCTAAACCGGAGGTGCAGTACCAAGATATTAGCATCCCGGGAGCCAGAAAGAGGCAGGGAAGAATTAACCCCTGACATGACCAGACCGGAGCTGGGGAAACCCCTGAGGCGGAAGCCAGCCTGGATCATAACAAGATGTGTACATTCATAACTAAACCCACAAAGTTAAAACCAAATATCCACCCAACTGCAGTGGCCAATAGCTGGCAATTTTATTTCATAATCTTGTGGCCATGCTCCACCACTGGTCACTGGAGTTTCAACCTCATAGGCCAAACCCATCATGTGGCCATTACCGTAATAATAAGAAATGTCTTATTTTTAGTGATTAGTTGGAAATTATTCTGGAACTAAGGTTTCCAGATGCTGCATGTCTAATGCTTTCTTTTGAACAGGTAAAGAAGTCCATAATTTAGTGCAGAATATCCTTTGTTTTTTTATATTTTGGGTTAGAAGGTGAAGATTTTATGTTCCGTTCTATACAGATGTAACAAATATTGGCTTAAAAAATAACATGTTACATACTGTGCAGCAAAAAAAAACATATAGCGGTTGTGTATGGATTGATATATATAAGGTTTATTCGATTTTTAGTCACAGTTTTCACATCACATGAGGACTTGTTCCCCTACCATTCAATACAAGGTGCATGACCTGTATGCAGTTTTTTTAGTTAAATCATAGCTATTAAAACATCTTGCATTAGCATGTTACACAAATATATTTGATTACATGATTTGTCTGAGACTTGCATTGTGACCATGTATCCCAGTCTGAATATAAGGCCTCAGTTCCACTTGTGTTTTGAACAAACGAGCGCAATCCGATAAAACCTCAGATTGCACTCGCACCAATGTGAAACTATAGGGCAGTGTCCATCTGCGATTGATTTCTCATGCCATATCGGCATGCAGAATGAATTGCAGCATGCTGTGTTTGGCAGTGGGTCTTGGCTCACGCGCCCCCCTTACAACTCTATGGAGCGTGTGAAACATTGCACTGCACTCGCATGTCATACAACCACAGTGCGATGCACACAGAGACAGGCAGCAGTGGAGATGCAGAGAAAGTGTTCCCTCCCTCTTCTCTGCAGCTGTGATACAATCACAAGATCGCATCACAGTCGCATGACTCTCGGCTGACGCTCGCAGCAGAGGGTCATTAGTGGAACCGAGGCCTAAGATAAAGTATGTCACCTCTCACCTTCCTTTCTAACCACATTTTCATTATTCCTAATGTACCACTCCCGTGCCAGAGGCCGAGCCGCTCGGATCCGGAGCCGCAGTGGCTCCAGGGGTCTCCGGATCCGGGGGGTCCGCGCGGACACTAGAATTAAAAGAAGAGGGAGAGTATGTACAAAGGGATTAGAACGTTCGTGATGCCACCCACGTTGCGTGGTAATGTAGGAGACCACCGCTGATGTTGGGGAGCCCGGTGGCGATGGTGTAGCAGCAGGATGTTTAACCCCTCCGTGGGTAGGGGGTTTGTGCCCCGGGGCCCGTCGGATGAATGGTGCTTGGGGTGCCATTGGGGATAGGAACAGGGGTTTTCAGTGTGCTCACTCAGTCCAGGAATAACAACGACAGCTTGTAAACTAGAATTCTGAGCAACACTGCAGCTTGTAGGGAGCACGCTTGGGTCCGTGCCCTTGGTGTTGCTGTTAGCCTGTGGCCCTTTCCTTAGCACCTTTGTCTCTGTTTGGACCCTCGGGTATAAAACTCTTTGGGTCCCACTCACCCGTATGGCTAACGGAGAGAGCTTGCTCTCAGGGTTCACGCGTAGGATTTCTTTGGACTGTATTGGGAAAGTCCTATCCCATCGGTGCACTAGTATCCCGATTTTGGAGCGGGTTTGGGATGAATCTTGAAGTCTTCACCCCCGTCGGGTAAATTACTGGAACACGTGAAGCTACTTTCCGGTATAGGAAAGGTCGCCGACCGCCCTCCTCAGCAGTCCCTGCCCCTTGACACAATCCCCTGTGACTGGGGTTCCAGCTCCTACCAGGCCCAGATTAACGTCTGCCACCTAGTAACTACAGGAGCCCTGCTCCAGGTCGGTGACCTCTCCCTCTCAGAGAGTCACCTCAGCCTCCTTCCTCTCCTGGCTCACTTCACTCTCCTTCTCGCTCAACTGTCACTTTTCCACTTTCCCTTACTAACCCCCCATATGGGCGGCCCGATTCCCTTCAGGCCCCCCAATGGTGTCTCTGGTGGGTCTAGTGTAAAGTGTTCCTAGGATATTGATTGGCTAAGCTGTTAGCAACACCAAAGGACCAGGTCCCGTAACCAAGGAGGAGTGGATACTGTGCAGAAGGGCAGATTGCACAATACCCTGTGACGACCTGATAGGCCAGGGCGTCACACTAATATTTTGCATGTAAATGAACAACAGAAACCTACTAACTTACTGCTAAAAACAAAAATAGTCACACCTATAGGAATTTTGCATCAAATTTTATAAATCCACTCCATGGCAAGCCTGTTTTTTCATGGTTCTCTACAATATTAGAATCAAGATCAAAAGGGAACAACTTTGAGATCACAACCACTGGCAGGCATAACAGTACAAAATCAGATGTTACACACAGCATTACCATGATGTGAACAGCTCAAAAACTGACCTTTCAATGTGGTCTCAGCAAAGAAACTAAGAATAAACAGGAAGAAACTATTAATTACCTTTTTTTTACTGTTTAAAAATGCTTGAAAAAATGATCCAAAAAAAGAACTTTGTGAGGGACCTGTGCCTACGCTGCAAAAGGGAATGGTGGTGTTGGCGCTCAGTATGGAGGTTAAATTTGAGATTGCGGAAGCCCAGGATGAGGCACAATCTGGGTTCCCAGCTAACAAGTAATTTGTTCTCCTGAATCTTCCCCTTATTCTGCCCTGGCTGGTCATGCTCTGGTGAATGGTACTCTGAATCTCTTATTGCATCATTTTTGATGGCCCAAAATCTGAAGGAATGTGGTGTCCTAGGTGTCTGCATGTGCCATCTGTTTGTGTTCCAAGGCATCGTAATCTCGTCCTTCAGAATATCTGCTGCCATTGAGTATCCCCATCAAACTTGGATGGACATTTCCATGGTTTTTATTATGATCTTCCTCCCTTTGCTGTTAATATTGTCATTTTTGTTGTGGTGGATAGGTTTTACAAAATGACACATTTTATTGCCTTACCATCTTTACCCAATGCTAAAACATTAGCTCAAGTATTTGTAGCACTCCTGAAGCCATCAGGAGCTACAAGGTACTGCATCCTGTCAAAGATGTAGGGCCTACCCCCAGGTACCCAGAAGACCAGTGCTGGTAACAGTAAAACATTCAATTTAATCCCTGTTTCCCCATTCCCAAAGACTGGTGACAGACTAGGGTTAGACCCAATGGATGGCCACCTAGGGGTGGAGTCGATCCAGTCCACTAGACGACGACCAGAGGGGAGGGGTCAGACAGTCAGTAAGTGGAAGTGAGAGGAGACGAATGTAACCATACTGACAGGAGAGTGTAACGATGACCTGAGGGCCCAGGCATGTGGTTGCCAGTGGAGTGTGGTGGAGTACTCCAGGAACCATAGCAACAATGGGGTACAGAATCCTAGGTCAGGGAAACGCTCCAGGCAGACCTGATAAAATCTGCACAGTGAGGGGACTATCCAGGACCTCACTGACTGTAAAGTTCGGGACACAGTAGCAACGGGAGAACCGGGAAACAGGACCAGAGAAACCATCCCCACAAGGTTCAAGCTACCTCTTATACGGACTAAGACTGAATGAGGGACCCCCAGACGCTCCAAGCCATGGGGACCCACCAACAAGAGAAAGGGTGCAGGGAAAAGAAGCCACCAGGTTACCACACCGTCACTGGGACTAAGGGGACCAGTGGTGAGGATCAGCACTCCTCAGGTTACCAGCACAACAACAGAGTGAGTAAAAGAAACTAGTTACGCTGCAATCCTTTGTGTGGTCTACCTTCTTTCCGCGCCCAACAACATCATCTATCCTCTGGGGCCTGGCCCTACTTGGGGAGGGCCGAACATCTAGGCTGCCACCAACATCAGCCCCAGTAGTGAGAACTATGCAGCGGCGGCTCCATCTACATAGCCGCAACCCGCAATTGGCGACATGACAAAAAAATGTATTTCATCTCCCCTGTAAATATTCCTCTTTTAAAAGCGACCCCTAGGGTCACGGAACTGGGCAACGGCCACCCAGTGACATTTCCCCAGCAATACATCGCCCGGGACCGAGTACCCCATAGCCCTGGGGTGGCACATTTTTATATGTGAAATCTTCAGATTTCATGGAGGCTTGTTTGATATTGTTTCTGATAGAGGTAATCAATTTATTGCCATTTTTCTTATGGCGTTAGCTCTCGCTTAGAGATTAAACTATCTCACTCATAGATGTTCCAGCCGCAGTCTAATCAACAAACAGAGTACATGAATCAGAACAGTATTTGTGTTGTTTTATCTCAGATAATCAGGAGGAGTGATCTTCGTTTCTTCCTATTGGAGAGTTTGCTATCAATAATCATTGCCATGAGTCCTTTAGTATAGCTCCTTTCTTTTGTATCTATGATCACCATCACCAGTTCTGTACTTTTCTTAAAGGGCACTTCTCCGGGGTACCCAAAGAGGACTAATTGGGTTCAGCACTATCATCTACATGGGAAAAGGTTCAGCAGTACTTGCATAACATGTGCTCTAGGTATAAGCATATGGCTGACAGTAGACATGTGCCTGATACGGATCTGTGTGTGGGTGATCTTGTGACGCCCTGGACTATTCAGGTCGTCACAGGGTTCTGCACAATCTGCGCTTCCTGTGCAGGACTCAAATCCCCATGGTTCTGGGAACCTATCCTGCAGTACTGCCTCCACCAGCATTTACAAATCCTAGATACACCTTCCACCACATCTGTCAGGCACACCAGTGGGCTGCTTAACCAGGAATAGGGCCACCCACCTAGGGGTCTGGCAGGGAGGTGTCGAGTTTAGTTCAGTGGTAGCCTTTGAGCTGTGAGGAGCTCTGAGGAAGCTGGGAGTTGTAGCTCCCAGGGGAAAAGCAGACTAGGTCGCAGACGGTGGTCTGGACCTAGAGGAGTCGGACCTCCGGTCGCAGGGGATTGAGGCTAGGTGCCTGGGACCCGTCAAGGAGGATGGTCAGCAGCCTGGTCCTATCACCGGTCTGGGACCAAAGGCACATCGGGGTACATGGACCCTAGGTCGGGGGGCAGCTTCAGGCGACTTGGCAATTAACCTACGGAGGACAGAGCCTTTATGGACTGTTCCCACGAAGCTCAGAGATCGAGGGCACTGCGCAACGAGGGGGATAGGGCTTTCCAAGCAAGCGGCCCACTGAAATCCCAAGCGTGAGCTCCTGAGAGCAATCTCTTTCACTTAGCCATAGTGGCACTGTAGGAGGGAAAGAAAGCAAAAATAGGGTCTTACCCGGTATGAGGGTAGAAATGATGAAAAAGAAAACACTCACCTGGTGAGGTTGTGCTAGTCACAAACACTTTCTCAAGCTTGTGAGTGTCTAGTGGTTTAGCAGCGGTCCCGAAAAGGCATATAATATATATAGAGAAAAGGAACGGGTTTAAAGCCGCGCTAAAAACCACAGATGCTGTAGATTAAAAAAGACTTTCTTTTTATTTTTACAGTTCTACGCGTTTCAGAGACGTCTCCGTCTCCTTACTCAGGAAAAATAAATCAACCTGATTTCTTTTTCCAGAGGAAGGAGACGGAGATGTCTTTGAAACGCATAGAACTGTAAAAATAAAAAGGAAGTCTTTTTTAATCTACAGCATCTGTGCTTTTTAGCGCGGCATTAACCCTGTTACTTAGCCATAGTGGGGAGCGGGGCCCAGAAAGCTCCAAACTACCGTGCCAAACAGACAATCTAAATTGGTGCCAGGAGGCAAGTTATGGACCACAAGGCAGTGCTGCAGGGGACGGGACCCGGATGAGCTCTCCTCCAGAGACAGCGGCAGTCAGAGACTTGGTTTACCCTGTTGTCAGCGTCTGCTTCATTGCTGAGTGACTACCCGACTGACCCCTGCACTGCACCCCCACATCACCATCCAGAGTCCAGGGGCCTACCCCTACCCGTGGAGGGTAACGTCATCTTGCTGCCCCACTCTATCACCCCGGGTACTCCCAACGGCAGCGGTGGAACTCCCAATTACCGCACACCACGGGTGGCGTCACGAACTATACCTATCCCCTATAAATAACCCCCTTCTTCATCTGAGTGTGGCCCCCTAGCCCCCGGGTCCGGAGACCCTCAAGCCATGAGTAATCACCACCCCGGGATCTGAGTGGTTCGATCCGCTGCAGGGGCGGCACACCTCAAATGTCTGGCGTCATGAACAGGATACGAACTGGGCCCACTAACCTGGTTGATGTGCGCATTGAAAAGCGATGCTGCAGTGTCAAAGTCCCGTTCTCACCATTTTACGCCATCTTTGGTGCCAAAACGCCATCTTCCAGACCAAAAGCGCGCAAAGCCAAAGCCCCGCCCTTCATCCTGAGAGTTTGGCCTGATCCGGAAGTTCCCAGAGTGCCTCAGCGCAGATGTGAGTGTCTGGCGAAAACCGAGGGGGCGTGACGGCATGTAGCAGCGGAAGTGGAGCAGGGACGCCAGGACTCTGCCATAACGTTCCTAGGCACTGCAGAGGCAAGATGGTGGCTGCATGAGACTGGTCACCAGAGTCCGCTGCTCCTGGGACCGCGACCTGGATCAAGCAAGAGATTGAACAACTCTGCAGGAGTATGCGGACGCAATTGCTCTTTATCCTGGACCATTGAAAGGAAGAGATGAGGAGCCTGGCAATGGTGGTGTAAGCCCGTGAGATCGAAGTCCCACGCGAGGAGCGGGTAAGCAGCTACCCAGCCCCGGTTGACCCGGCCTATATGGCTGCGGGGCCCGGTCTGCCCCCGCCCACTGCAAGCGCTCCGCCACGTCACCCTCGTCCTCGGCAGACGCCGAGCTGCCTACCTCAACACCAGCAGCGAAACCTCCAGTCCCCATTTGTAAAAAGCGAGCTGCAGAGCCTCAGACTCAATCACCTGACTAGGCCACGGCAGTGGTTGCCCCAGCGCCGGCCCAACCAGACTCGGCCACATCACCGGGCCTGTACCCTGATGCGGAGCGCCCAGACTCTGCACCCCCGGTTGCAGAGCAGTCGGTTCTTTTGTCTGCCAGGGCAGAGCTTGCGGAGATGCCAGGTCACCACTGCGCGGCATGCCTGCGGCTGATGGGGCCGCAGAAATATACCTACGACCCATACCGGTAAGGGAGGCGAGGCCAGATGCTGACACCCCCTACTGGGAACGACAACAGCACAAGTTGCACCTGGAGATGACAACACAAGATTGGCGATGACAGGAGATTGCTGCCCTTACCTAAAGAGAGAAGGAGCCTTTGAGAAAGACTACCTTCCGCGTCAGTGGGCCGCGACTCCAGGGTCATGTGACGTGCTTTGACCCCGATAAAGGGTGGGGGTTCATAATGGAAGAAGGCCTCACAGATGAGGTGTTTGTCTCCCGTAGAGATGTAGAAGAGCATCTTCCGAGGGGGCATCCGGGCCGTAACCTGGAACCGAGAGAGGTGGTTTCTTACACCCGGCATTGTGGAGAGTGGGGCTGGTATGCCTTGATTGTGAAGAGGTTTGTCATGATTGATGAGAAGGTCATGCCAGCCTCTGCCGGGGATTATAAGCATTAATGGTAGTGGTACCAGGCTATCCAAAAGTTTACGTTGAATCTGTGTTTTCTTTTGTTGTTTCTCTTGGTTTGTTGTTTTCTTAAAAAATAATAAGTGATGTTTATGAAAAAAATAAATAAAAATGATTACCGGGTTTTAATCAACTGAGTACCTCACCTAATTGAAAAAGTTCATATAATGTTTGCATCTGGTGCATGGACTTCGTATGTTAGTAGTAAAAATGGACCATGGCTGCGGGACTGGTTGCGGCCAGCACGGACTTGTGCTATTGTAAATAAGTTGCACCTCCTGTGTCTACCAGAGTCGTCCTTTAAATTCGGGACTTTAACCCTGTCACGGACCCCAAGTAGGAATGCAGTGGGTCAGGTTTGTTTGGGTGGCGGGTTAATGGGATCCGGGACGTTGAAACTGGACTGTCGCAGGAAGGGGCTGCAATGGAGCAGGTTGAGCCCCTGCTATCAATACAACCGGTAGCGTTCCACGGGTTTTACAAAAGATGAACTCTAAGAGTTTTTTATAGTTGAAATGTTAAGTAATGTGCCTCCCCTGTGAGGGATGAAAAAAAAAATAATAAAAATGTTATTTGTTTTTACTCTTTCAGTTACAAAATAAACCTCTGGATGTCCTGTAGCTCGGTGACGAGCTACGTTTAATCAAGGGGTAATGTGACGCCCTGGACTATTCGTCACAATCTGCCCTTCCCATGCAGGACTCAAACTCCCATGGTTCTGGAAACCTATCCTGCAGTACTGTCTCAACCAGCATTCAGAAATCCTAGATACACCTTGCACCACACCTCTCAGGCACACCAGTGGGCTGCTTAAGCAGGAATAGGGCCGCCCACCTAGGAGTAAAGCAGGGAGGTGGAAGGTGTCAAGTTCAGTTCAGTGGTAGCACTCGAGCTGTGAGGAGCTCTGAGAAAGCTGGGAGTTGTAGCTCCTAGGGGAAAAGCAGACTAGGTCGCAGATGGTGGTCTGGACCTAGAGGAGTCGGACCCCCGGTCGCAGGGGATTGAGGCTAGGTGCCTCGGACCCGTCAAGGAGGACGGTCAGCTGCCTGGTCCTATCACCGGTCCGGGACCAAAGGCACGACGGGGTACATGGACCCTAGGTTGGGGAGAAGCTTCAGGCAACCTGGCAATTAACCTGCGGAGGACAGGGCCTTTATGGACTGTTCCCACGAACAGATATATGGGGCACTAACACAACAAGGGGGATAGGGCTTTCCAGACAAGCGGCCCACTGAAATCTCAAGCGTGAGCTCCTGAGAGCAAGCTCTTTCACTTAGCCATAGTGGGGAGCGGGGCCCGGAAAGCTCCAAGCTACCAGGCCACAACGGACAATCTAAATTGGTACCAGTAGGTAGGTTACGGACCATAAACCAAAGAAATTGTATTACCTTAAAACAACCATTTTATTCACATATATGCCACAAACAGAGTACACACATTAAAATAGTGATGAGAAGAAAGGTGGGAATCAATATCCTCTAATCCTCACCCTTGCTGTCATACAGAGGTCGGCGTCCTAAAGTTTATTGACGCCCCCGTTCCTCGTCGACTTGAGTCCTGTACTGACCCTCCACTCACACTAAAAGATATACCATGTGTCTAAGTAAAAGTGGGTAAGGTAAGACCCACAGGGATAGTGTGTGACACCAAATGATAAAGACACTGGATTTCTGTCAGTAAATGTCATAGAGTGTCTATGGGGCAGGTTATGACTCAGTCGACTGTCAATCAGAAAAACAATAAAGACTATTGCTGCATTTTGTCCAGGATGCACCCTACGTGATTCGCCCTCTTATCAAATCAATAGGGCTCATCAGGGGTATAGCGGCATAGATCCTTGACATTTATGTCACAGCTACAAACCATTAGTATTAGGAAGATACCAATGAACTTATGCTGTTGAAAGTTCCTCCTGAGGAATCCTTGAATAAATGTCAAGGATCTATGTCGCTATACCCCTGATGAGCCCTATTGAGTTGATAAGAGGGCGAAACGCATAGGGTGCATCCTGGACAAAATGCAGCAATAGTCTTTATTGTTTTTCTGATTGACAGTCGACTGAGTCATAACCCGCCCCATAGACACTCTATGACATTTACTGACAGAAATCAAGTGTCTTTATCATTTGGTGTCACACACTATCCCTGTGGGTCTTACCTTGGGTGTTTCACCTTACCCACTTTTACTTAGACACATGGTATATCTTTTAGTGTGAGTGGAGGGTCAGTACAGGCCTCAAGTCGACGAGGAACGGGGGCGTCAATAAACTTTAGGACACCGACCCCTGTATGACAGGAAGGGTGAGGATTAGAGGATATTGATTCCCATCTTTCTTCTCATCACTATTTTAATGTGTGTACTCTGTTTGTGGCATATATGTGAATAAAATGGTTGTTTTAAGGTAATACAATTTCTTTGGTTTATGAACAATTAATCTACCTTGATATCTATTTCGGTTTATGGTTAGGCAGGTTACGGACCACCAGGCAGTGCTGCAGGGGACGGGACCCGGACGAGCTCCCCTCCGGAGACAGCAGCAGTCAGAGACTTGGTTTACCCTGTTGTCAGCATCTCCTTCATTGCTTAATGAGTACCCGACTGACCCCTGCACTGCACCCCCGCATCACCATCCAGAGGTCCGGGCCTACCCCTACCCGTGGAGGGAACGTCATCTTGCTGCCCCAGTGCATCACTTTGGGTACTCCCAACGGCAGCGGCGGTACTCCCAATTACCGCACACCACAGGTGGCGTCACAAACTGTACCTATCCCCTATAAATAACCCCCTTCTTCATTTGAGTGTGGCCCCTAGCCCCCGGGTCCGGAGACCCTCGAGCCACGAGTAATCACCACCTCCGGATTCAAGCAGTTCGATCCGCTGCAGGGGCGGCATAATCTTATGTAGTCATCTACTAAAAACATTAAGCTTGCAGTACCGTCATTTAAGTTGGGACCTCACTTCATCAGTCAGTTCAAAATTACTGCTGTCATCAACCCATTGGCTTTCTGTCTGGCATCACTACCATCATACAAAATCCATACTGTTTTCCACAAATTTCTCTTAAAGAAATTTGTGGATTCAGGAACTCTGTTCTTAGTTGATGGATCATTGGAGTTTCTGGTATGGAGAATTATAGACTCTCTGGTCATTCATCATTCTTTACAGTATCTCGTTCATTGGCAAGGTTATGGTCCTGAGGAGAGGACTTGGGTACCAATCAATGATATCCGTTTAGAGTATCTGATTAAAGCACTCCATTGCCGTCATCCAGAGAGACCTGGTCCTGAGGGTCCAGAGACCTCTTGTTAAGGGACAAGTACTGTCACTTGGTGTTTGACTTAAACACACTGAATGTTATGGCAGCATCTGATGCTGTTTACACTGCAGAATCTGACACTCCACACAATACTTTCTCTGTTGCTTCTGAGTTGTACAGACAGGCTCGGGCGTTGACCAGCTGTGTGCTCATTAGTGATCGGTCTTGCTGGTGTTAATCTCTGCTAGCCTGCTGGTTACCTCTTGGATCACATGTTGTGGGAGACCTATCCCAGTTACTCCCCACCTTTTTAGATGTGGAGCTTGTCTTCCCATGCCAACTATAGCTTTTGCTAAACTGGTCCATGTGCTGTTGTGTTCCAGATGCTGGTGATTTAAAGCAGGCTGCTTGGTGTGATGTGGAAATGCTTTTGTCATTTGATTATTTCTTCCCTGCTCTTTATTTCTTCCTTATCACATATTGTCTTTAATGCCCTTGTAGGCTAGCTGTGTGATAGAGTTTTTGGTTTCCCTATTTGTCTATATCTGTGGGTTGAACCACTCCTGTCCCGATCATCTCCAGGGGTGAGGGAGTGGTATAATATTGGGGCTTGCCAGGAGCAGGGCAAGTAAGGCGCACAGACATCTTCACCATTAGAAGTATCTCTCGGCTTAGGGACAGCCAGGGCTCCCTAGCCTGAGGGCCAGTCTAGGAGCCCCGGTCCTTTGTTATCCCCTCATACTCCATTACATAATGCTGCTCAATTAAAACTCACGACCATGGGTCCTAAATTGATGGTGCTTGGTGATTATCTGGTTAAAAAAATGTATTGACTATATTTTTATATCGTTCTATCATTTAATTTTATAATATCAGTTTTCTGCCCATAAATGGTTAAGTAAATGTTTTGTTAATTATCAGCATCAATGAAACTTAGTCACCCTTACGAGTTTAGCCTGCATTAATTTATAGGCTTGGTCTCATTACTTGTTTTAATGAAAAAATACATGCTGTTTTAATAAAGAAAATTAAATGCCCAGCGGCATGAAACATGCAAGTATAAATTACTTTTTCCTGCTATAAACAGTACAAAAATCACACATTTTTCTAAAATGAAAACCTGATCAGAGTTCCATATCCATGGAAGCAGGGATTTGTTTAACTCATATATACCTGTCATAATGAGAACAAATGGACTTTCTAATATTGAATTGGGCCTACTGTTTTGTCCATCTGTTCCAATGGCACAGATACTTTTGTTGATTTTACATTTTTTTTATTTTCAAAAAATTCAATACATAATATAACTTTTTGCATTATACTTGTTTTCTTTATTATTTTTATGTGAGATTTTCTTAACCGTTTTGCCCATTATATACAGTCTACTAAAGCAAATGAAAATAATACATTATTCATAGCTAAATAATGGATTTCATAACTGTAATGAAAGTTGTCTATTGGCATTTTACCACTCTGATGATGGAAAAAAATGCACATTTTTTAACATGCCCATCATTTTTGACTTGTACGCTTAGGCTATGTGCGCACGTTGCGTAAATACATGCAGTTACGCTGCGCTTTGTAGCGCAGCGTAACTGCATGCGTCCTGCGTCCCCTGCACAGTCTATGGAGATTGTGCAGGGGCCGTGCGCACGTGGCATTTTAGAGCGCAGCGCTTCGGCTACTGCCGAAGCGCTGCGTTCTAAGAAGTGACATGTCACTTCTTCCGTGCGCTTTGCCGGCAGCTCCTACTCTGTCTATGGCAGGAGCTGCAGGCAGAGCGCATGGAATCGGCTTTTTTTTTTTTTTCACTACGTACATTTCTGCAGCGATTTAAAGCGCACATGTGCTCTTCAGATCGCTGCAGAAATTTCTGCAGTGAAGTACGCAACGTGCGCACATAGCCTTATAAATAAAGATGAGTAGTGAATCATGGGTCATTTCAGTTTGCAGACTTTCTAATGTAGAGTGATGTGAGCAGGATGGGATTCCTTGGCTATGCTGGGAGTTGAGGGTAGCGCTCTCACAAACTACAAGGAGTATATAAAAATATTAATATGTTCTGCGATTGGCGGCAATAGATATACCTCCCCATGCAATCTAGTGCTAACATCTGGTGGCACAAAAAAGAGCAGCGGAAACCAATTACCAATCCAATATACAAAATGCAAAAAAAATTAGTAAACTTCTGTTACTGCTTCACACTTTAGAATATAGAAATCATTCCGGTAGATATACCACATTAAAGCCCGCTACACACGCTTCAATATATCTCACAATCCGTCGTTGGCGTAAGGTGTAAGTGACGCACATCCGGCATCGTTTGTGAGGTATCTGCATGTGACATCTACTTGCGATCAGGATTGAACGCAAAACCGTTGATCGCAAACACATCGTATCATTCTCTAGAATTGAGCGTTTTGTTGCAGGAACCTAGTGAATTGTAACGTGTGACATCCCTCATACGATTTTGGTGTCTGATGCTATGTGCGCAGGTGTGCGCTCTGCACCGCAGCTTAAAAAAGGTCTGCTTCAGAGCGCAGCTGAAAAGCTGCGTTCTGAAGCGCCTCACAATGTCTGTCATTCACTAATCTCTGTCAGTCGGTCACTATCTCTGTCCCTCACTCTCTGTCCATGTCAGTCTATCCCCCTCTCTCATATACTCACCGATCCCCGATCCCTGGCGCTGCACGGCGTTCACACTGCTCCGGCGGCTTTTACTGTTTTGAAAAAGCCGGCCGCCCATTAAACAATCTCGTATTCCCTGCTTTCCCCGCCCACCGGCGCCTATGATTGGTTACAGTGAGACACGCCCCCACGCTGAGTGACAGGTGTCACACTGCACCCAATCACAGCAGCCGGTGGGCGTGTCTATACTGTGTAGTGAAATAAATAATTAAATAATTAAAAAAAACGGTGTGCGGTTCCCCCCAATTTTAAAACCAGCCAGATAAAGCCATACGGCTGAAGGCTGGTATTCTCAGGATGGGGAGCTCCACGTTATGGGGAGCCCCCCAGCCTAACAATATCAGCCAACAGCCGCCCAGAATTGCCGCATACATTATATGCGACAGTTCTGGGACTGTACCCGGCTCTTCCCGATTTGCCCTGGTGCGTTGGCAAATCGGGGTAATAAGGAGTTATTGGCAGCCCATAGCTGCCAATAAGTCCTAGATTAATCATGTCAGGCGTCTATGAGACACCTTCCATGATTAATCTGTAAATTACAGTAAATAAACACACACACCCGAAAAAATCCTTTATTAGAAATAAAAAACACAAACATATACCCTGGTTCACCACTTTAATCAGCCCCAAAAAGCCCTCCATGTCCGGCGTAATCCAGGATGCTCCAGCGTCGCTTCCAGCGCTGCTGCATGGAGGTGACCGGAGCTGCAGCAGACACCGCCGCTCCGGTCACCTCCACGCAGGTAATGAAGACAGCCGCGCAATCAGCTGCTGTCACTGAGGTTACCCGCTGTCACTGGATCCAGCGGTGGCCGCGGGTAAGCTCAGTGACAGCTCAGCTGATCGCGCTACTCACCGCCGCTCCTATCACCTCCACGCAGCAACTGAGGTGAGTTGCGCGATCACCTGAGCTGTCACTGAGGTTACCCGCGGCCACCGCTGGATCCAGTGACAGCGGGTAAGCTCAGTGACAGCAGCTGATCGCGCGGCTGTCTTCATTACCTGCGTGGAGGTGACCGGAGCGGCGGTGTCTGCTGCAGCTCCGGTCACCTCCATGCAGCAGCGCTGGATGCGACGCTGGAGCATCCTGGATTACGCCGGACATGGAGGGCTTTTTGGGGCTGATTAAAGTGGTGAACCAGGGTATATGTTTGTGTTTTTTATTTCTAATGAAGGATTTTTTCATGTGTGTGTGTGTTTATTTACTGTAATTTACAGATTAATCATGGAGGGTGTCTCATAGATGCCTGACATGATTAATCTAGGACTTATTGGCAGCTATGGGCTGCCAATAACTCCTTATTACCCCGATTTGCCAACGCACCAGGGCAAATCGGGAAGAGCCGGGTACAGTCCCAGAACTGTCGCATATAATGTATGCGGCAATTCTGGGCGGCTGTTGGCTGATATTGTTAGGCTGGGGGGCTCCCCATAACGTGGAGCTCCCCATCCTGAGAATACCAGCCTTCAGCCGTATGGCTTTATCTGGCTGGTTTTAAAATTGGGGGGAACCGCACGCCGGTTTTTTTAATTATTTAATTATTTATTTCACTGCACAGTATAGACACGCCCACCGGCTGCTGTGATTGGGTGCAGTGTAACACCTGTCACTCAGCGTGGGGGCGTGTCTCACTGTAACCAATCATAGGCGCCGGTGGGCGGGTAAAGCAGGGAATACGAAATTGTTTAATGGGCGGCCGGCTTTTTCAAAACAGTAAAAGCCGCCGGAGCAGTGTGAACGCCGTGCAGTGCCGGGGATCAGGGATTGGTGAGTATGAGAGAGGGCTGCTAACTTCAGTAACTTAGGGGATTAGTGGTCACCGGTGAGTCCTTCACTGGTGACCGCTAATCAGGGCGCGACACAGACAGAGCCGCAGCATGACCATGAAGTCGGGTGAAGTTCACCCGAGTTCATTCTGACAGTGCGGCTCTGTCTCTGTGTCTGCTGTCATCTGCCATTCAGCTCTGCTACATGGCTGTCTGTGTCTGCTGTTAGCGGCCATGTAGCAGAGCTGAATGGCAGATGACATAGTAAAAACACATCCCTACACATTACACACGCTTGGCAAGTCAATAAATAAAAAAAAAAAAAAGGTGCCCAATGCATACGTCACAGAACACATGATCTAAAGGATCGCACACAAAATTGACCAATTTAACATAGACTACTAACGCTCGTGTGACAGCAAATGAACGACCAACGTGAAATCTCATAAGATCCCGTATGCAACCTGGGCGTGTCACATCGCAAATGCGATTGTACAACTAATTGCAACGTGTAAAGTGGGCTTAAGATTTCAAAGCTTTTAAATTTTAGGATATCAATGAAATGACAAAGATATGAAAATTAGGTGATCTTTGAAAGACAGCGTTCTTCAAAATCAATTCTCAATGTCAAATTGTTCATTTTATATATTATTGCATGCTAACAAATACTGTAGATGGTATAGATAGAAGCAACATGCTAATCACTAAAGGGATGCGACAGTTAGAGATGAGCGAACCTTTGGAAGTTTGCTTCAGCAGGTACAGCCGAACCATAAAAAAGTTTGGTTAGTGATCTGAATCTCAATGGAAGTCAGTAATTGGGCAATTTGTGGCGTCACCCACATGCAGCCAGCCATAAGCAGAACACTTCCAGGGGAGGGTGGCCAGAGTTTTTTGTTTTTTTTTGTGTGAGCACACTACATCTAATCATGCTGATTTTACCCCCAGTGTGAGCCATTTAAACACTGCAAGTGGCTTGCACATGGCTGACCATCACTCATACCCAAGCACAGCGTTCGTCGCTTGAGTGATTTGCACTCGTAACTCACTCGAACTTCGAACCCGAACATTGTTTGTTTGGTAGTCGGTTTCCGAAGCCGAATTCCAAACATCGAACCTCATGTTCTCTCATCTCTAGCTACCATACAGTTCCAAATTAATGTATATATGTAATATTCAGGGCGGATATACTGTCTTGCTTGACGGGTATGACAAACCTGGTAGGCGCATTCAGACCTATGTGCATCTGACGAACAGGAAAACACAACTAACAAAGGGGAGACCAGGGACACAATTACAGCAGGGAGCCCTGGAACTAGTGAGAGGGGATGGTGGGACATCTCCTATTCTCACCTGCAGCTGTCCCTATTCTCCTAGTCAGTCCCTATATAATCTCCGCAACTGTCGCCGAGCAGCAATCTGAGACTGTAAGAAGACCCTACACTTGCCCTGACTAGTGAAGGGAATATGAGGTACAGTAGACCCCACAGCTACACTAACAAGACACAAGGTAAGGTAAGACAAAAAGAGGCGAAAAGAAACAAAAAGGATAAAGCCTGAGAGCAGGAAACCTTCACAGCAGAACCTTCCTCCAAGATGGCCAGGGATCAAATGAGTTTGTACCTTCAGCAAGGAATGCTGGGAAGACACCTCTATCTAAACCTGAAGGGGCATGGCTACAAAGCAGTTGCAGCTGAAACACTCAGCTAGGAACTGCTGGACAACAAAACTGACATTAACTCCTGATGTACTGAAAGAAAAGAAGAGTCCCAGATGGAAATGAGGGATCCCAACTCTGAATTTGTCTGGTTTCCAAAAATAGAGAAATGATCATGACACATACCATTGGTGCAACATGTACAGCTGTGCGTGCACCCAAGAGAGAAGGGGACCACTGCCACCTCCAATGCAGGTGGTATTTACATTATAACAAGCTTATTGGATTTCAGTGGGTCCATGTATTGTTCATTCACAGTGGCCCTCCTCTGTCTTTGGACACTACTGTTGATAAGGCCTTAATTTAGGTTGATGCCATTTTGTCATGCATCCCTCTTAAACTGTCTGCAGTCCAAATTATGAGTCACTCGTGGTAGCATGCATAACCACTCTCTTTCACACACACCAGAGACGTGCTCAGATATGAATAGAAAGTAAGACTGACTTTAATACGGAAGTTGTACGGATATATATAATCTTATTGGCTAGGTGCCAAGAATACGTAACACGTGTCCTATTGGATAAATTAGAACAGCTTATTCTGTGATATACAATTTACTGTAATGTGCTTGGTTCCTCATTTATATTAAGCAATGTCAGCATGATTCACTTGTCACAAGAATAGCCCAGACTGTCTGAGTCTTATGTCCAAATGCAGAACTAGGTGGGGTACACAGTCTGAAACAGCATCTTAAATCTTGTTCTTTATGGATATCTCCATATAATTCTTATATACTCATAATAATTCATAATCTTGTCCATAACAGTCCCCCCTTTGGAGATAGCCAAAAAGTCTTTCCTTACTTTTCCAGGTCTATTAATCTGTCCTAATGCCGATGGTTACCTCACTCACATACGAGATACCCCATCCCTTGTGGATGAATCTCCCCACCCAACAGACTATGCATAGGAAGCCAGATCCTGACCGTATTCTCTAGACTGTCCTCATGGCTATGTTCCGCTGGCACACGTTATTCAGGAAGGGGGAACGTGGCAGTAGTCCTTTAATTGGCTAATATTTATCAGGGTTGGTTTCACTCGAAGTCTCATGCTCTTAGTCCTCAGGCGGTAATGGTGGGACATCATCAAAGGTGGGATGCACAGTCGTCTTCTGGTCCACATGCTTGGATATCATCGTCCTGGCACAAAGTATCGGGTAGGAGAGGGAAGACAGCCATCTCCTGGTCTCAGGCAGGTCCGACATCTCTTTGTAGTGGAATGCATGGATCTTCGTCCGAAAGAAAAAGAGTGAGAGAAGAGAGAGGAAGAGAGAGAGAGAAAGATTGAGAAGAGAGGAAGAGAGAGAAAGATTTGAGGAAAGAGAGGAAGAGAGAGAAAAAGAGAGAGAAAAAGAGGAGTGAGAGAAAGAGAAAAGAGAAGAAATCTAGCTCTGGCTGGATCTGGAGGAGAAAACTCAAACGTGTATTAGGCAAATGTTTAAACAAACAACAAGCTTAGTTGAAGTATCTGGGAGTACTTCTAAACAGGATTTCATAGGGTCTCAACCTAGTGGTCCCTGCTGAGGTGTGTCTGACACTGAACAATTCAAGGGGAAGACTCTCAT
This sequence comes from Anomaloglossus baeobatrachus, assembly GCF_048569485.1. Classification (NCBI taxonomy): domain Eukaryota; kingdom Metazoa; phylum Chordata; class Amphibia; order Anura; family Aromobatidae; genus Anomaloglossus; species Anomaloglossus baeobatrachus. The sequence continues at coordinate 333,619,079 of NC_134356.1, read as the reverse complement.
GCCCTTGCCTTCTACACTGCCCCATCCTCCCAACCTTCCCTCTATTCTGTGGCTGGTATGGGGTGTGTAGAGTCAGTTCTGTGTCCAAGGCCTGCCATCTCTCTTTGGCTGGCAGTGAAAGCAGGTCACTAGCCACTTTCTATGGTCTCCGGGAGCCCACAGCTGCACCCTATCTCAGTCCTCTTCTTCTTCTGGTACTTGCTCTTGTAGGGTCAGGACAACGTTTTCTCAAGACTTTCCATCTTTCCTTTCTTCTTCACATCTGGGTCATTCGAAAAGCACAGATTGACTGACTGTTTCTTTGGTAAGTGGTCTTGGGGCTTCTTTGGATGTTCTGTCAGTGAGGGCACTTCTTACTGCTTCCCTTGACTCCTCCACTGTAGGCCTCAACCCTGCTCACCGCGACTCTGTCTGGCAATAGCAAAGCTTCCATCCGTTCTTCTATGGCCTCATGGCGGCGTACAGTTCCATTGGCAGTGATCAAGTCTCTTGTCCTCCACAGAGTAGATGCTGGCTGCCATCTTGCAGGCTTCAGCGAGAGCACATACATCTGCTTCTTCACAGACAGGCATGCGGGTAGCGACTGCTCTATCAGCACAGCGTCTTCTGCTACCAGCACCATACCCATGTGGAACCGTCTTCTTGATGCACATCTTGATCCATCCGCAAAGATGTTAAGTCAGGGTCCAAAGGTGTATCCGTCACTGTATCGAATCCAGAGTTTCCTCAGCTATGCCAGAGTCGACTACCTCTTCCACCAAGGTGTCAGAGGTGGGACACTCCCCCCTTGGAAGAGGGAGAAGTTCAGCAGGATTAAGGACCGCACACCGGGAGTTGGTTACTTTGTCAGAGAGCAGTGATGTCATACAGGCACTGATCTTCAACTGGTGCTTTAGGTAGGTGTTCAATCTGGCTGAGTAGTGTTCAAAGGGCTGCTGTCTTCCTCCATGGCAAACAGGTAGAATGACTTCTGGGCTGGAGATAACGTGATGATACTCTTCAGGTGACTTTGACTGTAGCTCATCTGTATGTGGGGTGATCTTGTAAGCTGCTAGATTCATCTCGATACGTCTTGCCATTTGAAGGAGGGTGTCCTGGTCTTTACCAGCTGTAGTTTACATGTGGGCTCTCGGAGACCTGATACAAAGGACTATACCCAGGTTTGTAAGAAAGAGCAATGGGTGTAACTTTGGGGTCAGGAGAACACTGAAATTCTAAAAAACTAAGATCCCCTAAAACCCCGGAGAAAGAAAAGAGCACAAGAGTGTTTGGAAACTACCAAACAGCACCCCCTGACTACATATACACAACTAGGAAAAAGCAGTGGAGTGTATCTACTCTACCTCTCCTGTGCTGACCCTGTAACTGGGGGCCCTGCACTCTCCCTCATCCCAACGGTAGACCTGATGGTGGTCAGGGTCGGGCCTCCAGCGTATCCCTCTCTCATGTCAGACCCTGCAAACTAAGACACAAAGGATTACTGGGTGCTGCCAACGAAAACTCTAATATATGTCAACTCCTGATGATCAATGTCCCCTTGGGACCACATGAACCTTCACCCTCTCTATCAGGGAACTCTTGTGCAAGACACCAGGCAGGATAACATACAAGTGAAAATATCTCAAAACTAGGCTAAGTAACAACTGCCATAGGCAGAAAAATATTCACTGTCCACCAGGACTAATAGTGAGCAGTCTATATGGTCTACTAAATTGTATAACATACAGCAAAAACAAACATGCAAAAGTGAAGGGAAAAGGTTTCCACAGGACTATCAGCAATAACCTCTGCTAAGGTTCATTAGTGGGAACACAATGGGGAACAACTGCATATATGACCAAAAACGGAGTGTGTGTTTCAGGTCCCTATATCCCCCCTCTGCAGTCCCTGCTATGTCAGCAATAAACAGAGCAGTGACTTTGGCTGCTAAAACAAAAATAGGGAACTGGGTGTCGGCTGGACTAAAATGGCGTCTAAAGATGAACTATGTAGTGTCTGAGTTAAAACGTCCACTAAAGATAATTACCGATAAGAAACAGCCGCTAAAAGAGGAAGTAGGTGTTGGCCAAAAATGGCGTCTGAAGAGTCCTGGGAGGGAGTGACATGTATTGTGACATCTACATTCAGGAGGCATTCAATCTGTCACCGGGAATATGGATTATATAGGGACCCCTGGGCTGACCCTGTAACTAGGGACCCTGTACTCGCCCTCATCTCGACGGTAGACCTGATGGTGGTCAGGGCCGAGCCTCCAGCGTATCCCTATCTCCTGTCAGACCCTGATAACTATCCCCATACCATACCCCACCCAGGGCTGAGCAAAACACAGAGTGACAGAAAGAAATCTACCTTTAGGACAGAAAATAATGGGGTGGGCTTACGTGGACACAGTGCTCCACAGACAGCACACAAGTGCACCCTATATATCAGCTTATGTTTCTTATTTTCACAGACAGGTAAAATACACATAGTGTAGTTGCTAGATTCAGAATTACTCATCAATTCTGATCTAATCTCCCCCCTTTGGAGAATTCTCCATTTCAACATACGTACATTCACAGGACACTGAAATAGAAACTAACACTTCCCTTTTTTTTTTCTTCTTTCAATTTCAACCCTACGGTGTTATACACCAAAAACTGCGTACATTATACATAAAACATTTTCCAGTGTCACTTGGGTGATAAGGTACACGCACCCTCACTGTAAACCCGCAAACCTGGCTCCATTACTGGCCAGAAAGAATCCCCAGCTTTAATCTGGGTGAAAACATCTTTCAGGGAAAACTATATATGAGATATTATGTCAGGGAGAGAATTCTCGATATACATACACCTCCATGAGAACGGTCTATCGAATACTCAATAATTCCGATTAAGACCAAAGTTTAGGGGTCTTCGCCAATGTATTCAATTCTAGGTAAGAATACATTAACATCCACTAAAACAAGACCAGTGAGTACGCATACAACGTTCAACTCACTGCTTAGCATGAAAACCGTACCAGGTAACAGTCAGGGCTCTTTCACCCACCTTTTTCCTTAACACTGCACCTGTACATCAGGTCCAAGGTATCAAACATCAACTATTGATGACACGTCACTCATAGGTGTATATATCTCAGTGTTCCTTCACAAGGACTGCAGCCTCTTGAGGCTTCCATGTCACATATTTAGGGCGTTTTTGTCTGGGACTATCGGAATAATGGTGCAATGCCATGTGTGGCCTGACGTCCTCAAATAAGGACAGCACCTGTGGTTTTCCTCTACTAGGGACAGTGTTGGTGGTGGGGTAGATCATTGTTAAATCATTGTCATCTTTCTGACACCCCTCGGTGTCTTCTGTTGCTCCAGCAATAAATAGGCCAGTGGCCTTGGGACTTAAGATGGCCGGAAAAGGGAACTAGGTGCGGCCCAACCTGAAATGACGTCTGGGCAGGCTAGGGAGGGCGTTTGATGGGCAGGGGGACAAACTACACAAGTCCAACCCTCTGGGGACGACTTATAAGGAGGGGGGCGTTGTTTCCTAATGGGCTTGGCCACTTCCTGAGGTGCCATTTTCTGATCTGGTGCAATATAGAAATATCTTTTAACATCTTTTGACGTTCTATACCATGCCTCAGCATCCATAAGGAGATCTTTATCTTTCAAGATCCCTCGCTTATTTAACAAAACATCTTTCCATTCCTGCTCCTCTAATCTCCCTTTCTTGGCAGTGATTCCTGCCACCTTCAAGAGCGACTTCATCATTTTTAACATACTTTTTACCTTTTTGCTCGCTTACTAATTCTTCTGCTGCTAACTTGACAGGTGTGGACTGATTAGACCCCATATTCAAAGGGTAAACACCCTAAACTAACACGTCAACCTGGATGTCTGGTCTGCCGTAATCCACTTCCTCCTCTGGACCAGCGACTATACACATCCACAGAATACACAGAATTTCTACCTCAGTCCACAAACCACAACACAAACGGGCTGTCCTACCAGGAAGAAGTGTCACGTGGGTGATAGATACTAAATTCACCCTCACTATCTCTTACTTCATGTACTAGTAACCTCTGTTCACACTATATACACCTTATTTGAACAAATCCGTCCAGAACATCAATACTCAATGATTAAGCCTGAAATCAAGGGTTTTCCCCAGTATATTCAATCCTAGGTAAGAATACACTGACATCCACTAAAACAAGACCAATGAGTACAACTTTAACTCACTGCTTAGCAGGAACACCGTAACAGGTAACAGTCAGGGTTCGTCCCCCACTTTTGTAACTTTATACAAGACTGCACCTGTACATAGAAAACCCTTCCAAATCTTCTATTCCCGAAGATCAGGTCCGTCCAAGGCCTTATCAAACATCAACTATCGACCGGACTTGTCACACACCAGTGTATCTCATAGTATACATAAACAGTTAATTTTTCCAAGTTTCTCCTTCACTCATAGAAGAAACAGCTTTAATATATCAAAGTACATTCCCGTAACACAACTTCCTCTTTTTGCATAAACCAGTAAGTACGAACAAAGCACATAGAACTTTGCGTTTCTCGTAACCAGCAAGTACTCCGCCTGCTGCAAATAGACAGACATCTCAACAGGTAGACACAGGTCAACACAATGACATAACAATAAGGACACTATATACACCATCCAGGTGGCTGATCTCACCTGCAGATATAACCATATATATCCATATATCCAGCATATCTAACAACTTCCTCATTTTCCCCTACAGTTAAGTCAGAGAAAAATAAAACATAGAACTTCTGCTTTTCTCCTAGAGCAGACAAAAAAACCTCAAACCATATTACATTTCATGTGATTTACAATTACATTACATAAATCACAGACAGCTTAAGGTGAACCTGACCACCTCATTCTTATTCTGCTTGTCTTCAGCAATCTGTTTGCTGGCTTTATTTTGCATCATTTTCAAAAGTTGCTTCCTTTCTGAATGAGAGCAATGCACACCAATTTGATGCAGTGTATTTTGTATGGTCTGAGCACTGACAAGCCGACCCCTGTAACCCCTGTAGCAATGCTGGATGTTGGCAGCACTAATACATCTATTTTGAAAAGATAACGTCTGGATATGACACTGAGCATGTACACTCAACCTCTATGGTCGACCATAGCGAGGTCTGTTCTGAGTGGAAATTTGTCTTGTTAAACTGCTGTATGGTCTTAGCCACCGTGCTGCAGCTCAATTTCAGTGTTGACAATGTTCTTATAGTCAGGCCATCTTTATGTAGAGCAGCAATTTTTTGTATTCAGATCCTTAGCGTATTCTTTGCCATGAGGAGCCATATTGAACTTCCAGTGACCGGTATGAGAGAGTGTTTCATAGTTTTTAAGGTTGAAGGGACACTCTAAGTCCATCTAGTTTAACCCGTAGCCTAACATGGTTATCCGGAGGAAGGCAAAAAAACCCCAATGTGTCAAATAAGCTCCAATTGGGAAAAAAATTCCTTCCTGACTCCACATACGGCAATCAGACTAGTTCCCTGGATCAACACCCTGTCATAAAATCTAATATACATAACTGGTAATATTATATTTTTCAAGAAAGGCGTCCAGGCTCTGCTTAAATGTTAGTAGTGAATCACTTATTACAATATCATGCGGCAGAGAGCTCCATAGTCTCACTGCTCGTACAGTAAAGAATCCTCATCTGTGATTATGATTAAACCTTCTTTCCTTGAGTCGTAGCGGATGCTCTCATGTTCCAGTCGCAGGCCTAGGTGTAAAGAGATCTTTGGAAAGGTCTCTGTACTGTCCCCTCATAAGTTTATACATTGTGATTAGATCCCCCCTTAGCCTTTGTTTTTCCAAACTAAATAACCCCAAGTTTAATAACCTGTCTAGGTGTTGCAGCCCACCCATTCCTCTAATAATCTAGGTCGCTCTTCTATCTACCTGTAAGATTATGCTATTTATAACCTTCTATACTTTTGCTATCAAGAAAAGCATCCATTCCTCTCTTAAATTCATTCAGTGAGTTGGCCATCACCACTTCCTCAGGAAGTGAGTTCCAGAGCCTCACTGTTCTTACCGTGAAGAACCCTCTTCTATGCTGATGTAGGAATATTCTTTCCTCCAATCGAAGAGAATGCCCCCTTGTTCTTGTCATAGTCCTTGGTACAAACAGATCATGGGAGAGATCTCTATATGGCCCTCTGATATGTTTGTACATATTTATTAGGTCTCCCCTAAGGCGGGCTTTGCACGTTGCGACATCGCAAGCCGATGCTGCGATGTCGCACGCGATAGTCCCCGCCCCCGTCACAGGTACGATATTGTGTGATAGCTGGCGTAGCGAACATGATCGCTACGCCAGCTTCACATACACTCACCTGCCCTGCGACCGTCGCTCTGGCCGGCGACCCGCCTCCTTCCTAAGGGGGCGGGTCGTGCGGCGTCATAGCGACGTCACACGGCAGGCAGCCAATAGCGGCGGAGGGGCGGAGATGAGCAGGATGTAAACATCCTGCCCACCTCCTTCCTTCCGCATATTCTACGGAAGCCGCGGTGACGCCGGTCGGAGATGTTCCTCGCTCCTGCGACTTCACACAGAGCGATGTGGGCTGACGCAGGAACAACATCGGACCATCGCGTCAGCGTAATTATGGATTACATAAAGCTGAGTGGAGGATACCGGGCACCGCTGATCCCTGTATGGCTGACAAAGCTGTGCTTTCAGGCAGGTGGAGACCTGGGTGCGTGTCCCAAAGCAAAGGCGATACAAGATCCACAATGAAGAGATGAAAGGTCGCACTCCAAAGGTCGAATAAAATATTTTTCTTTTTATTCCACGATCACATCAGGGGTACAGGTAGTGAGGGAGGATGAGGGTGTGCCACGTCGGACGACGGCAGCCGTTTCGCAAGTAACCTTGCTTCTACGGGTCCAGTGCCAATTGGATTACGCCGACGCTGCATCGATGATACGATTACGACGATTTTCCGCTCGTAAATCGTATCATCTAGGCTTTCCACACTACGATGTCGCATGCGATGCCGGATGTGCGTCACTTTCAATTTGACCCCACCGACATCGCACCTGCGATGTCGTAGTGTGCAAAGCCCGCCTAAGTCTTCTCTTTTCTAGAGTAAATAGACCTAATTTTGATAACCTTTCCGTGTATTGTAATGCACCCACTCCATTTATTATTTTAGTAGCCCGCCTCTGAACCCTTTCAAGTTCAGTAATGTCTTTCTTGAGCACTGGCGCCCAAAATTGCACACAATACTCCAAGTGTGGTCTGACGAGTGATTTGTACAGAGGGAGAATGATGTGTGAGCGATAATACAAAATGTAACACACCTGCTCTCCATTCACATCTGAGACCTTGCAACACCAATGAGTCAAATGAAGGGGGAGGAGGAATGGCTAATTGGTCAAAATTTTGGGTGTACTCACTTTTGTTACTAGCGATTAAGACATTAATGGCTGTGTGTTGTTATTTAGAAGTCACAACAAACTTGCACTGTTATACAAGTTGTACACTGACTATGTTACATTGTATCAAAGTGTCATATCTTCACTGTTTTCCCATGAAAAGTAATAAGAACGTATTTTAAAAAATGTGAGGGGTGTACTCACGTTTGTGTTAAACGGTGTATAATATGTACCGCATGGGTAATGATCTCATTTATTACAATGTAAAATACACTTTTACAATTATTTATTCTAATTTAATTAGTACTAATTTGTCATTGTTAGGAAAATAATACAATTGTACAAAATAAAAGCCATAACATTTGTCATACTCCAATAGATCCATAGTAGTGTCCTTGTGTTTATATAAAAATAACTGTAAGGTATTGCATTAACATGCCAGACATTCTAACCATGAAATTGAGTGAGCATTCATTTGTTTCAGAGATATGGAGATACTACTATCAAGAGCTGTGAAATTAATTTAACCACATGTTATTTTATATGCTCCAGGGATGAAGGCAGGTTCAGATTTTACTCCGATTCTCAAGTTCAGTTTCAATCATTGTAATAACTGTGCAACAATCTGAAGACCCAGCATTAGCCATAACAATGCTACGCATCACACATTTTACTACTTTATGTCACTATCCTTTATATCAGACTAATATTTGCTTTTTTCATTTTTTTCCATAAGTGTTTTCTTAACCTCATTTTTCTACTATATAATATTTGAATAGTCACATGGATAATTTAAAGTTATGATTTATACTCCTTAACTAGGGATGAGTGAACCTGAACTGTAAAATTTGGGGTTCGTACAAAACACCTTGTGTCCGATGCTCAAATCTGAACAAAAGGGTGCTTTACACGCTGCGACATCGCTAGCAATTGCTACCGATGTTGCGCGCGATAGCACCCGCCCCAGTTGTGTGTGCGATATTGTGTGATCGCTGCCGTAGCGAACATTACCGCTACGGCAGCATCACATGCAGATACCTGGTCAGCGACGTCGCTGTGACCGCCGAACAATCCCTCCCTCAAGGGGGAGGTGCGTTCAGCGTCATAGCGACGTCACTAAGCGGCTGGCCAATAAAAGCGGAGGGGCGAAGATGAGCGGGACGTAACATCCCGCCCACCTACTTCCTTCCGCATTGCCGGTGGACGCAGGTAAGGAGTTGTTCGTCGCTCCTGCGGTGTCACACATAGCGATGTGTGCTGCCGCAGGAATGACGAACAACATCACTACTAAGCAGACAATGATTTTTTGTTTCAGAACGACCTCTCCGTTTCAAACGATTTTGACCACTTTTGTGATCGTTTAAGGTCGCTCGTACGTGTCACACGCTGCGATGTCGCTAATGGCGCCGGATGTGCGTCACAAACACCGTGACCCCGACGATAAATCGTTAGCGATATTGCAGCGTGTAAAGCACCCTATAGACTTCTCACGGAAGTCTGTGGTCAAGATCGGAGTTCGGATGAAGTTCGGATGCTGGATAAAGTTTGTTGAAAGGCTGCAGAACTGCCAATCAACAAACATTTTGGCTGTGGTCACTTACGTAGCTATCACAGCCAGGCCGGGTTTTGTCATGACATAGTTCCTGTGAATAATAATCACCAGGATTCACAGGAGAGCAGCATTTCTGCCGTACTGCAGACGCAATCGGAGTATATGAGGGGAGGAAGGGGGCAGGGGAAAATGGAATCCAGCACCAAAAATTGTTTTATATAAAAATCAAAAATGTATTGAGACATATAAGTTAAAAATATATGTCTCAATAATTTTTTGATTTTTATATAAAACAATTTTTGGTGCTGGATTCCATTTTCCTCTGCCCCCTTCCTCCCCTCATTGACTCACTGTTGGTTCCAGACTGGGCTATGCTGGAGGATCCGTGCACTTCAAATTTTTCCGGGGACCATACAGCCTGCTAAGCTGAAAATACTTTTTTCTGCAATCGGAGTATACCAGCTTCAAGTCCCTTAAGGGTACTACTAAAAATAATAAAAACTTTGAAATAATATTAAAAAATGAAAAAACACAAAAGTTCAAATCACCCCCAATTTGATCCATTGAAAATAAAACAATTAAAAAATGAAAAAAACAAAACAAACAAACACTGCAACAAAATGTAATAGGAAGCAAGCAAAACATTGTACTTACCCAAAAATAGTCTAATTAAAAACGTCAGCTCAGGACAAGTCATCGAATCATAGAATGGTATAATTGGAAGGGACCTCAAAGGCCTTCGGGTCCAATCCCCTGCGAGTGCAGGTTTTCCTGAATTATCCCAGACATGTGTTTATCCTGCTTCCCTTGAAGATTTCCAATGATAGCAAGATGTGGTAGCCTTTTCCGCTCTCTGACTGGCCTCACTGTCAGAAAGTTTTTCCTAATGTTTAATCTTAATTTCCTTCCCTTTAGTTTCATCCCTTTGCTTCTTGTACTTCCTTGTGTTAATGTAAAGCTGAAGACAAAAGAGCGCAATGTGCACGATATTACATTCACCTATTAGGATTGTGATAGTCACAAACCCTATGAAGGCTCGAGGTAATGGCGGCTGCTGCAGCCCCACATGGGTTAAACATCAGTGCTGGAGAGAGGAGGAAGCATTGAATCTAGATCAAGAGAGGTAATTTTTCTTTTATACTCTACTCTGTTAATTTTTCTTTCTTGTCCTGAAGAAGGGGACTTGATCCCTGAAACAGGTAGACCTATGAAATAAAAGAAGAATTTTAATAATCAACAGTTTATTCATTCAGCAGCAGTTAACCCTGTTCCTCCTCTCCAGAAGATCCTTGTGCTAATGAGAAAAGGGTGGTTTCCTCTGCACTGTTACTACCTTTCAGATATTTGTAGACCGCTATTAAGTCTCCTCTCAGCCTTCTCTTTTGCAAACTAAACATTTCTGGTTCTTTTAGCCTGTCTTCATATGACATGGTTTGCATTCCTTCTACCATCTTGGTTGCTTTTCCCTGGACTTGCTCCACAATATAGATGTCTTACATGAATTGGGATGCCCAGAACTGTACACAGTATTCCAGGTGGGGTCTGACCAGTGTAGAGTATAGGAGAATAATTACCTCTATTGATTTAGATTCAATGTTTGTCTTGATACATCCCAGAATTTTGCTGGCCTTTTTAGCTGCAGCACCACACTGTTGGCTCATGTTGAATCTGGGATCTACTATTATGCCCAAGTCTTTTTACCCGGTGCTGTCACTTAGTACTATTCCTCCCATACTATTAATGATTTTTTACATTTCTTTCACAAAGATTTAGGACTTTGCATTTGCCCTTTTAAACACCATTCTGTTTGCCTCGGCCCATTGTGCGAGTGTGTCTAGATCCTTCTGAATACTCTCTTTCCTCTCTAGTGTTGGCTACTCCTCCTATCTCAGTATCAACTGCAAATTTTATGAGTTTCCCAATAATTCCATTATCTAGATCATTTATAAACGTATTAAGCAGCACTGGGCCAAGGACACAGCCTTGTGACATCCCAGTTTTGACTTTTCTCCAGTTCGATGTATAGCCATTTAGTCTGCAGTGGTTGATACCTTTTAATGACTAACTGAAAAGATGGTAATAATAGCCAGCTTTCGAGACTACTCAGGTCTCTTCTTCAGGCTCAATATAACACAAAATCTGAAAAGTCAGCAATATTTATGGCCACAACAGTTTGTCCTCTTGCCATAGTGATAGTTCTGCTTCAGATAACTTGTCTTATTTACTACTCCATTCTATGTCCTGTTGTGTATAAATATGTGACTCTTCAGGTTTTGTGTTATACTGAGCCTGATGGAGAGACCTGAGTAGTCTGGAAAGCTTGGTATTATTACCATCTTTTCAGTTAGCCATTAAAAGGTATCAACCACTGAGGACTTCCGTTCTTTTAAACAATTTTTTATCTCTACTGGCTAACACGGTACAAAGATATATTTTACCTCTAACCATTTAGTATTATTCGTTGTGCCTGATCATGAAGCCATTTTTAAATCCATATAATTGTTTTTTTTTGTATATTCTGTACTTGATCATTTTTTCAATGAGGATGTTATGTGATCATTTATCGAATGCCTTACTGAAGTCAAGGTCTACTATATCCACAACATTCCCCTGATCCTATCATTCAGTGACTTTGTTGTAGAGGGAAATTAGGTTGGTTTGATTGGTCACAAAGCTGTGCTGGCTTTGGTTAATTAATGCCTACGTAAATATTCCTTGACAATTTGTTTGAAGATTTTTCCTGATATGGAGGTCAGGCTTATTGGACTGTAATTCCCTGGATCCTCCTTTTTCCCCCCTTTTTAGATAGGAACCACATTTGCTTTATTCCAATCTAGAGAGACCTCTGCTGTTTCCCATGACTTATTGAAGATTATTGCAAGCGGTACTATTATTTCTTCAGCTACCTCTTTCAGGACTCTAGGGTGTAAGTTATTTGGACCTGGGGACTTAGTTTCCTATAACTTGGCAAAGTGTTTTAATATCAATCCTTTGTTTATTGTCAACTTGCACTGCTCCTGACTGTCATTTCTATCATCATTATTGTTGATGCTTGCATTAGTTTTTTGGGAGATGACCGATACGAAATATGAATTTAGTAGCTCCACCTGCTGTTCAAGCTGTTTCACCATTTTGATTATGCAGGACTCCAATGGTCTCCTTCACTTTTCTTTTGCTTTTAACATACCCCCAAAATCTTTTTACACTACTCTTGGCCTCTTTTGCAAGCTTCAATTTGTGTTCGGGCTTAGTTCCCTTGACACTTGTCTTGTAGAGTCCCCATCTTCAACTTGTATGTTTTCGTTTCCTTTTTAAGCAGGTGATGTAATTTTTGGTCATAAAACCTAGTTTCTTTAGGTCTTTCCCAGTTTTCTGTAAAAGTTCGGATATGCACAGATTCTCAAGTGCCCCAGGCACTCAGGGAACTTTAGGTACCTATCCAGATCCAGCAACTCGGGTAATTAAACAAATAAAGTTAAAACAAAAAAAAAAATAGGGAAAAGTGGCATGTTTCATCTACCAGTCTCCTGCGCGGCTGTAACACTACTTCCAGGACCACTCATTATCCTTCATACATATGCACTGCTTTCCCCACCCACCAGCACTCCCAGTCTGGGATCGGTTGCACTCAGACCGCAACCTCACCCTGTGTAAAAGCGTGTCTGACTGCTAGGAATCCCACACACTGTCGGTGTGTCTATATTGTTGTAAAAATAAATGAATAAATAAATTAGAGTAGGGGCCCCCATATTATGACATCCAGCACAGAAAAAGCATAAGGCTACAGGCTGCCGTCCCGAGCTGTGTGTTTATCTATACTGTGTATCAAAAAAAGAGGGACTGCATGTGGCTTTTTAAAAAAATATTTAAATAGATTATTTAAATAAACGGCATGCAATCCCCCCCGATTTGATACCCAGCCATGATAAAGCCAACAGCTGGGGACTGGTATTCTCAGGCTGTGGAGGCCATTGGTTATAGCGCCCCAGACTAAAAATAGCAGTCTGCAGCCGCCCAGAATTTTCTCATCCATTAGATGTGACAATCCTGGAACTTTACCCGTCTCATCATGATTGCCCTGGTGTGGTGGCAATCGAGGTTATAAGGGTTAATGACAGCTCACAGCTGCCAGTAAGCACTAGATTAGTAATGGGAGGCATCTATGGCACCCCCCATTACTAATCTGTAAGTGAAAATAAATACAAACACTGAAAAAATACTTTATTTGAAATAAAGGACAAAAAAGCACTCTTTTATCACTTTATTAAACCCCTAAAACACCCCTGTAGGTCCAATGTAATCCGTACTTTGCTACACCTGAAGGGACAGCGAGTGGGCATATAACATAACCGCTCGCTGTGAGCTTCAAGCAGCAAATGAGCTATGTGATGAGTGGTGACGTCACTCTGTCCCACGATCCTCCATCTGTGATCATAGCTAACCTCACCTTAGGTGACCTCTTTAAACTCAATGACCTCATATGGGTCATTGCTGGGTATTTTTACACCACAATAGGGACACACACAGCGCCTCTGATTGATTGCAGTCAGACATGCTGTCACAAAGGCTGGGGGTGCATATGAATGCAACCAATCACAGACGCTAGTACTGCTGGTGGGTGGGGGAAGCGGCCCTGGAAGTAAAGTGAGCAGCCCACAAGCAGTTACAGACATACTGGAGATGCTGTAAGTATAGTAATGTGCTTGCTTTATTCTTAATTTCTTTATTTTTCCTATTTTTTTTTAATTTTTGACTTACCAGATCTGGATCATTACTTGAGACCTCTGCACCCAGCGTTCGGGTACTTTTGAAACAGTGCGGATCTGGACTTTTACAGTCCAGTTCCACCCATCACTACTCGTATTGCATTTTAATGCAGGATAAGTATTGTATTAATAAAGAATAGATTCCATTTTTTAGGTATCAGCAGCATGCTGTGGACGGCTTAAATTCCTACCAACAAGCACCCAATACACTACCTTTACTCCAGAAATTTGCCCTACACTAAATGCAGAATAAGAACGGTATTTTCTATATTTACCTGTATCCAGCGCTGCTGTCTTCGGCTCTGCTGCCTCCCGCTTCTGACCCCGGCTCATTTTACTCACTGAATATTCACTGCACTGAAGAGCTGGAAGAAGCAGCAGCGCTGGGGACTTCAGTGCCGGGGACCGCATTGCGTGTGCTATTGATCCGCCCCATGCTCATCAGCCGAGCCGCTCGGGTCTGGACCTTCAGTGGGTGGCTCGAGGGTCTACGGACCCAGGGGGCCTGCGGTCACTCCAATCTAAAAGGGGTAGGCGGTGTGGGGACGAAGGTGTACGGCCGGAACAGTGTTTAAGTTTGTGACGCCACCCCCGGTTTGTGGTGAAGGTGGATGTGACGCCCTGGACTAGCCAGGTCATCCCAGGTAGTCCCATGCACACACAACCCCTCCCCTTAGTAAGGTGAAAGCAGCCAAACTACAAAACCCTTGTCACCTCCCTCCAGGTTTGATGTTCACACAAGGGGGCGGAGCCAGGCGGTTGGCTCCGCTCACCCAGGAGTCCACAGGCCCGGAGGCGGGAAAACAGTTAAAGTGGGAGTTGAGCTTTGACAAAGGAGTGAAGGGAATCAAGTTCAAGGGCAGACCTGTGCGCAGCCAAACGTCTACACCAGGTGTCTGGGTCAGAGCCCAGTCACCTCTGGCAAGGAGGCAGACGGTGGTGGCCACCTGCAGGAGCTGAGATTACAGCCGGTGGAACCGTAGGGACCGGGGACGGGCGGTGGCCCGCCGGTACCGAACCGGGGAGCTGATTGGAAACCGGAGCACCAGGAGGGGTACTCAGACCCAGTACGAGGCCCAGAAATAACCGGGCTGAGTCAAATCAACTAATTGAGGACTGGACTTTAGGACCTTTCCCACATAAGACCCGACTGAAAACAAAAGCCCAACCACAGGGGTAAATCCACCGCCCAGGCATAGAGACCTGGGGCCCAGCGTCTGCGGGCAAAGAAGGCTCTCCCAACACATAACAAGCCGGCGAGCGGACTACTGTTGCTCAGGCATAGGAACCATGACTTTTACACAAGAGAGGTGCAGGAGAAAGGCGGAAACCACCAACCTGTTAAGGGGAAAAACTGCAGCCGGCTGCGGGCACCGTTCACCATCTTGTTTGGTTTACCAGAGACTCCAGCGTGTTTATCATAGTGAGTACACCAGTGCCTTCGGGCCACGCACCGCACCGACACCCCAGTACGCATTCATCCCCTCGCCTCAGCACCTCCCTCAAGCCCCTGGGACCATCATCCCCTACCCACGGAGGGGGTCAACACCAAGCTGCGCAACACTGTCCCCAGGAGCCTAGTTAATGGCAGCGGTGGTGTCCATCCATTCACCACAACCTGTGGGTGGCGTCACGAACTTAAATCCCCTACAAACCACCGCGCGGCTCCGGCCATGGATTCCCCCCACCGAAGTCCCTACGTGTAGCGCCAACCCCCTTTCAGAGCAACATGACCCCCGAGTCCGTGGAGAGTAGAGATGAGCCACCCCACTAGAGTTCGAGTTCGGTTCGTCGAACGGTGCCCCGTTCGACGAGCCGTTCGACGAACCTCTCGAACCCCATTGAAAACAATGGGAGGCAATCACAAACACATAAAAACACATTATAAATGTACACATACAGTTAATAAACATTTCCATAACACTTACCGGTGCCCGTGATGCTTCCTGCACTCTGTCTTCCTCAGCTTTTCCATCAGTAATCGCTGTGTCCTCCCGGTAACCAGCAGTGATGACAGGACCTATCGTGATGTCAAAATTGCCATGTGACCAGTCACGTGTCTATTATCTCATTGGCTACAGACTGGTCACATGGCTAGAGATCATGTCCTGTCCTAGGTCCTGTCAGTGCATCTCTCCAGTACGCGGTGATCGTATGTGTATCTTCGTGTACCGGCGACATGCTCTGGCACACGGACGACTCCTGGTTCCTGCAAGGGGCGCTCTTTACAGAGTCAGCCCACATGCAAGGACTGCCGGTGAATAGTGGCACCGGGAATCACGTGATCGGAGCACCGTTGCTATGGTAACCCGGCTGTGAGTGGTGAAGTCACCGCTAACAGCCGGCAGCCTGTGGTCACTCTCACTGAGTGATTTCTGCACGGGGCAGCAGCGTCTTTCTCCCATGCAGTGAAGCCTGATGTAGCAGAGCTGTATGGGTTGGGAGAAAGAAGACTGAAGACCATGGATCGTGGAGGGGTGACAGGGAGTAATAAACATGGAGTCTCTAATGTGTCTGTGTATTTATTTTTATTAAAGTATTTTTTCTCTGTGTGATGTCTTTTTTTTAACCCTTTTTGGAGATTCTTAATGGCCGGGTAAAACTTGCCTGACATTAAGAATCTCTGGCTGAATACTAGCTAGTAAAACAAAGCTAGTATTAACTTAATAATTACCCAGCGAGCCACCGTCACCAGGGCAGCTGGAAGAGTTGGATACAGCGCCAGATGATGGCGCTTCTATGAGAGTGCCATTTTCTGGGGCGGCTGCGGACTGCAATTCGCAGCAGAAACGCCCTGAAACCTCGGGCTAACCTGTGCTGCGGATTCCAATCCCCAGCTGTCTAGTTGTACCCGGCTGGACACAAAAATGGGGTGAAGCCTACCTCGTTTTTTGAAATTTTAATTCATGAAATAATTAAAAAAAGGGCTTCCCTATATTTTTAGTTCCCAGCCGGGTACAAATAGGCAGCTGGGGGTTGAGGGTAGCCCGTACATGCCTGCTGTACCTGGCTAGCATACAAAAATATGGCGAAACTCAAGTCTTTTTTTTTTTTTTTAGCTTTTTTGGAAAAAAATATAAAAATGCTTCCCTGGATTTTCCAATGACAGTGAAGGTAACACCAAGCAGTGGGGGTTAACAGCCAGTAGCTGCTTGGATTACCCTTATCTAGCAATACAAAAAATGCAGCGGGAGCCCATATATTTTTTTCTATTATTTATTTAAATAACTAAAAAAAAATGGGATTCCCTGTATTTTGATTGCCTGACATCATAGTGCTGTAAAAATAAATCATTGAAAAAAATTACGTAGTGTCCCACGGTATTTTTGATTCTCAGCGCAGTTAAAGCAGACAGCTACGGGTTGCCACCCCCATCTGCCTGGCGTTACCTTGGCTGACAATCAAAATACAGGGAAGCCCATTATTTTTTTTCATTTAAAAAAATAGTTAAAAAAAAAATGACGTGGGGTCCCCCCATTTTTGATAGCCAACTAGGGTAAAGCAGACTGCTGTAGCCTGAAAACCACAGCTGGCAGCTTTACCGTGGTTGGGGATCCAATGTAGAGGTCACCCAGGCTCTTTTTTTATAATTATTTTATAAATAATAATAATTACAAAAGAAAGTAGGGTCCCCCCCAAATTGGATCACCAGCAGACAGCTGTGGTCTGGTATTCTCAGGGTGTGAAGGTCCATAGTTATTGGCACTTCACAGCCTAAAAATAGCAGGCCGCAGGCGCCCCAGAAGTGGCGCATCAACTAGATGCGCCAATCCTGGCGCTTCACCCCAGCTCATCCCATGCCCTGGTGTAGTGGCAAACGGGGTAATAAATGGGGTTGTACTAGCTGTAAGGTCACCTGACATCAAGCCCAGCAGTTTGTGATGTTATGGCGTAAATCAGATACCCGACATCACAAACTGTCAGTACTAACAAAAAAAATAGACAAAAAAAATGTATTTCAAAAAGCAATCCCCAAAACATTCCCTCTTTCACCAATTTATTGTAGGGAAAAAAAAATAAGGGGTTCCCACGACGACTTTGGACCATCTAGAATATTGGGGGGGACACAATCTGGGAACGCATCCCCCATTTTCTAGGAGTGCAGACTCTCCATGTCAGGAGTGTGGGTGCAATGAATCTGCACCCACTCTCCCCAGGTCCACAGCAGCAGAGTCCATGTCGTAACTGTTGCTACCAAAGCTGCAATGCCCTGCTCATGAGGTAAGGGCATGCCTAATCAGGAGAACTATTCTACATTTCCAAATATTGGTATTTGCTGATATTATTGCTATTCCACCTACTATACTGTATATTGGGGATAGGATCTTGGAGATGGAATACCCCTTTAAGTCCAGTTATCCAGCTGAATGAATACTAAACAACAGAGCTCGCTATTTAGACATGTTTTCTTGTGCCGTATAACGGACTCTCATGTTTGGTAGTCATTCAGCAGGGCAACTATAAAATCAAATACCTCCATTTGGAAATATAGTATAGCTCTCCTGATCAACTATGTTCCTTACCTCATGAGCAGGGCATTGCAGTTGCTTACAGATACATGGTTACCGCCACTCACTGTGTCTGAACACAGGAAGCTGAGCTGACAGCCGGTCTGTGCATGCGGCAGCGTCTATTGTGAAGGAGGGGGCCGCGGGGTATCAACGCTGCACAGGTACCGTGGGACACCGGGGAACACCGGTGGGGTTATAGGGGGTGACCTGGCAGGGCCTGGGGAGGAGTTTTCTGTCGCATGTGTCATGGCAAATGCGACAGAAATCAGAGAAGTAGGGTGAATGCGGCCGGCACGCTGCTGTGTACGCGGCCAACTTGGATTTCCAGGAGGGGGTCGGGGGGGCACTTTGGCGACAACAGGGGACCGGGGAGGACATTTATCTCCCATCTGACATGTTTGTTCATGCCAGATGGGAGGTAAATAATTTTTTACCGGCGCTGTCATTTACTGTAACGTGATTATCGGTATACGGTGTATACCTGTGATCACGTGAGTGGGGACCGGAAAAACCGGCCTGAATCATGATCTCCAGGGTCTCAGCTACCCCTGAAACCTCGGAGATTTTCTGATGCTGGGGGGCGCTATTCACTTATTTCTGCCTGCTGTTTATAAAGGGAAGATCAGAATAAGGCTACATTCAGACGACTGATCCGTTTTTGCGGTCCGCAAACAACGGTCATTTTTTTCACGGGTGCATCCGCATGGCATCCGTTTCCGTTCCGTATACGGTCCGTATGTCATCTGTTTGTCATCCGTGTGCCTTCCGTTTTTTTTGCGTACTGCAAAAAAACTGAAGGAGGGAAAATACATAAATTTACCCAGGATACATAGCTTCAACCTACATGAGGCGGTCACATGTTCACTCCAGTGCCAGTTTCTACTGCTTTTCACAGCGTAGAGCGCTCTGGTGATTTTCCTGTGCTTGTATACTTCATATCAGTCTTTTCTGTCATTATAATGGCATAAAGACACATCATGTCCCACTCTCCTGCATTTTTTAATTTTGCACCCTTTGGTGCCTTTCATGTGGCACTAAGGGGTGCTTGGCCTTGTATTTAGCCAAAAAAATAAATTTAAAAGAAAATGACGTAGGGTTCCCCCTATTTGTGATAGCCAGCTAGGGTAAAGCAGACGACTGCAGCCTGCAGACCACAGCTGGCCGCTTCATCTTGGCTGGTAATCCCAAACTGAGGGCACCCCACGGTGTTATGTTAAATTAAATAAATAATTTAAAAAAAAAACACGTGGGGGTCCTCCCAAAATTGGATCACCAGCCAAGGTAAAGCGGGCAGCTGGGGTCTGATATTCTCAGACTAGGGAGGTCCATGGTTATTGGACTCTCCCCAGCCTAAAAATAGCAGGCCGCAGCCGCCCCAGAAGCGGCACATCCATTAGATGCGCCAATCCTGGTGCTTGGCTCCAGCTCATCCCGTTGCCCTGGTGCGTTAGCAAACGGGGTAATATATGGGGTTAATACCAGATGTGTAATGTCACCTGGCATCAAGCCCTGGGGTTCGTGAGGTCAGGCGTCTATCAGATACCCGACATCACCAACCCAGTCAGTAATAAAAAAAAATAGACGACAAACTCATTTTTATTTGAAAAAACACTCCCCAAAACATTCCCTC
Organism: Anomaloglossus baeobatrachus; assembly: GCF_048569485.1. Lineage (NCBI taxonomy): Eukaryota > Metazoa > Chordata > Amphibia > Anura > Aromobatidae > Anomaloglossus > Anomaloglossus baeobatrachus. The sequence goes on along the minus strand of NC_134356.1, from coordinate 333,599,217 downwards.
TTTAACCAATTTATTAGAAAGAAAAACAAATCCAGGTCTGCTGTAATCCAAGGGGTTCCCATGACGATCCATACCATAGTCACTCTCCCAGTCAATGAAGAACAGAATGTTCCCCATTGGCTGAGAGAGCAATGCAGTGACCTGAGCTAATATCAATAGGTCAGCCCAGGTCACTGCAGGGCATTACAAGTGCTGCTGTCAGGAGCGAGGTACATTACCAGTGGTGATGATCTCCTGCGCTGCTCATAGCAGAGCTGTCACTGACCGTCGCCTTCACAGCCAAGTATTGCGGGAGCCTGTGACATTAACGCTAGTCACAGTCTCGGGTTGGCAGCGAGAGGAGGGGATGTGACAAGCGGCGGCCATAGAGGACAGTGACAGCGCTGAGGTCGGGAGGGCAGGACTTCATCACCACAGGTAAGCCGAGCGGGGTAATGTGTGCGGAGTGCGAGGTGGGTGGAGCTAAGCGGGGTAATGTGTGCAGAGTGCGAGGTGGGTGGAGCCGAGCGGGGCCATGTGTGCGGAGTGAGAGGTGGGTGGAGCCTAGCGGGGCCCTGTGTGCAGACGGCGGAGGGCGAAGTGGGTGGAGCCTAGCGGGGCCATGTGTGCAGGTGGCGGAGTGCGAGGTGAGTGGAGCCTAGCGGGGCCATGTGGCGCTGAGGATGTCAGTGCCGGGGACTGCATGGCTGGGGACAGGTGAGTGTGTTGTACATGCCGCGTGCAGGAGGGAGCGGAGCCCAGCGAGGAAGTGTCGGCTCCCTGTACACGTAACCAGGGTAAATATCGGGTTACCAAGCAAAGCGCTTTGCTTGGATACCCGATATTTACATTGGTTACCAGCTTACGCAGGCTGCCAGCGATGTCTCCCTGCACACTGTAGCTGTATAAAGCCCTGCTTTTGGTGATCGAACCGTTCTCGAACGTAACATGAACTGTCGAGCTTTTAGCAAAAAGCTTGAGTTCGAGTTCGATCTCGAGCACCCCCAAAATTACTCGAACATGAAATTGGCGAACCTCGAACATCGCTCAACTCTAGTGGATAGCTCGAGCCACCCACCGACGAGCATGGATCCGAGTGGCTCGGCAGCCGGCCGAGCCCCGGGGCGGTACATAAACACCACCGCTGCAGTTACGGGGCACCCGAGGGAGATGTTGCGCAGCAAGTTGTTAACCCCTCCATGGCTAGGGATGGTGGCCCCAGGACCCGTTGGGGGAGTTGGGCTGTGCAGGGAGATGGGCGGCAGCAGGGCACTGATGTACTCACTATTAGTAAACACACGAGTCTCTGGTAAACCAAGGTGATGGTGGTCGGTGCCCGCAGCCGGCTGCAGTCTGGTCCCCCAACCGGTTGGTTGTCTCTGTCTTTCTCTCGCACCTGTTTTGTGATGGTGGACTACCTGTGCTTGCAACTTCAGGAGAACGCTCCCCGGCTTGTGGTTGTCTGAGGAGCCCTTTGCCCGCAGACGCTGTCCCGTGGGATCTTTCTGCCGTGGCGGTGGCTTTTTATCCCCCTCGTTGGGCTGTTGCCTTCAGTTTTGGACTTTGGGTGGGACAGGACCTATAGTCCTGGCCGCAATCAGTTAATTAGCTAGCCCCCAGTAGCTTCTGGACCTAGCTTCAGGGTCTGAGTACCCCCCTTTGTGCTACGGTTTCCGAGTCGGTTCCCCGGGTCGGTACCGGTGGGCCACTACCCTGTCCTGGTCCACTACGGTTGCACCAAGCTGTCTTCCCGGCTCCTGCAGACAGAGGCCTCCGTCTGCCTCCTAGCCAAAGGTACCTGGGCTCCTATCCTGGCACCTGTCAGTTAGTTTCAGGCCTGACACACGGGCCTGCTTCCACCTAACTTCACCTCCACTAACAGACTGTAGACAGAAACTGAACTTTCCCCGCCCCAGGCTGTCTGAGACTCCTTGGTGGGCGTCTTCCAACCGCCTGGTTCCGCCCCCTGGTGTGGCCATCAAGCTCTGAGGGGGGTGACTAGGGTTTTAAATGTACGCTCGCTCTGTCTGCAACAAACTATCCTACATTCATGATCTTTTTATCACTAATAAACTTTCCTCCCTTGGCATCACTAAAACCTGGTTCACCCCCTCTGACACTGCATCTCCTGCTACACTTTCTTATGATGGTCTCCAACTCTCTCACACACCCCGCCCCAGTAACAAGTATGGTGGAGGAGTTGGTTTGCTCCTTTCCAACCAATGCTCCTTTACCCCAATTCCACTACCACCCTCGGCTACTCTCCCCTCTTTTGAGGTGCACTCCGTACGCATCTACTCCCCTTCCAACCTCCAACTGGCTGTCATTTACCGCCCTCCAGGGCCAGCCACTGCCTTTTTTGACCATTTCACCACCTGGCTACTACATTTCCTTTCCACCGACATCCCCACCATCATCATGGGTGACTAACATCCCCACTGACACTTCTCACTCATCTGTCGCTAAACTTCTAACACTCGCCTCCTCCTTCGGCCTCACTCAGTGGTCCTCTGCAGCTACTCACAAAGATGGCCACACGCTGGACCTCATCTTCACTCGCCTCTGTTCCCTATCTAACCTCTCTAACTCACCTCTCCCCCTGTCTGACCACAACCTACTTACATTCTCTTCCCTCTCTTCTCCAAGTACACAACTTCCCCCTGCACAAACCTTCACACCCCAGTAGAAATCTCAATCACCTTGACTTACACTCACTTTCTCAGTCTCTTTTCCCTCTTACAGACATTGCTTTTTCAAACAGTGCAGATGCTGCTGCCACTTTATACAACACCACTATCTCTGCAGCTCTCGAATCAGCTGCCCCCCTCACACACACCAAAACCCGCACAATCAACAGGCAACCCTGGCACATTAGTCAGACTAAAGAATTGAGACGGGCTTCCAGAACTGCTGAGCGCAGATGGAAGAGGTCTCATTCCACTGAGCACTTCGTTATACACAAACAAGCTCTCACCACTTTCAAGTCTGCACCCACCGCTGCAAAACAAACCTACTTCTCATCCCTCATATCCTCTCTATCCCACAACCTTAAACAGCTATTCAACACTTTCAACTCTCTTCTCCGTTCTCCAACACCACCTCCCTCTTCCCTCATCTCAGCTGAAGACTTTGCCTCTTTCTTCAAGCAGAAGATTGACAACATCAGAGCAAGCTTTGGCCCACAATCCCCACAGCCACTCCTCACAACTACTCAGCCTTCTTCCTCAAAATCCAGCTTCTCCACCATGACAGAAGAACATCTTTCCACTCTACTCTCAAGATGACATCTAACCACCTGTGCACTTGACCTGCTCCCATCGCATCTCATCCCCAACATCACCGCAGTCCTCATCCCAGCCCTAACCCATCTCTTCAACCTATCACTAACAACTGGTGTATTTCCTTCATGCTTTAAACATGCCTCAATCACACCCATCCTCAAAAAGCCCTCCCTTGACCCATCCTCTGTGTCAAACTATCGCCCCATATCACTTCTCCCCATGCCTCAAAACTACTGGAACAGCATGTCCATCTTGAACTGTCCATATACCTCTCTTCCTGCTCTCTCTTTGATCGGTTACAATCTGGCTTCCGACCCCATCATTCCACTGAAACGGAGCTGACCAAAGTCGCTAACGACCTACTAACCGCAAAAGCCAAGCGACACTACTCTGTTCTCCTCCTCCTGGACCTGTCCTCTTCCTTTGACACAGTAGACCACTCCCTTCTATTACAAACTCTCTCATCTCTGGGCATCACAGACTTGGCGCTATCTTGGATCTCCTCATACTTATCCAACCGAACTTTCAACGTCTCCCACTCTCACACCACTTCCTCATCTCGCCCCCTATCTGTCGGGTTCCCCCAAGGTTCAGTCCTTGGACCCCTGCTGTTCTCCATTTACACCTTCGGCCTGGGACAGCTCATAGAGTCCCACGGCTTTCAGCATCATCTCTATGCTGATGATACGCAGATCTACCTCTCTGGACCTGACATCACCTCCCTACTAACCAGAATCCCACAATGTCTGTCTGCTATTTCATCCTTTTTCTCTGCTCGATTCCTAAAACTGAACATGGACAAAACAGAATTCATTGTCTTTCGTCCTCCTCACTCAACTCCCCCACCTGACATATCCATTAAGGTCAATGGCTGTCCATTTTCCCCAGTGCCACGCGCTCGCTGCCTGGGAGTAATCCTAGACTCTGATCTCTCTCTCAAGCCACACATCCAAGCCCTTTTCACCTCCTGCCACCTCCAACTCAAAAATATTTCCCGAATCCGTACATTCCTTTCCCAAGAAGCTGCAAAAACCCTAATACATGCCCTTATTATCTCCCATCTGGATTATTGCAACCTCTTGCTCTGTGGCCTCCCTTCTAACAGTTTCGCACCCCTACAATCTATTCTAAACTATGCTGCCCGGCTAATCCACCTGTCCCCTCGCAACTCCCCGACCTCTCCTCTCTGCCAATCCCTTCACTGGCTTCCCATTGCCCAATGACTCCAGTTCAAAACACTATCCATGACATACAAAGCCATCCACAACCTGTCTCCTCCCTACATCTGTGACCTAGTCTCCCGGTACTTACCTACACGTAACATCCGATCCTCACAAGATCTCCTTCTCTACTCCCCTCTCATCTCCTCTTCCCACCATCGCATCCAAGAATTCTCCCGTGCCTCCCCCATACTCTGGAATGCTCTGCCACAACACATCAGACTCTCGCCTACCTTGCCAAGCTTCAAAAGGAACCTGAAGACCCACCTCTTCCGACAAGCCTACAACCTGCCGTAACCCTCAGTCTGATACAGCGCCGCACAATCAGCTCTACCATAACCTACTGTATCCTCATTTATCCCTTGTAGACTGTGAGCCCTCGAGGGCAGGGACCTCTCTCCTCCTGTACCTGTCTGTGTCTTGTACTGTTTATGATTATTGTACTTGTTCCTATTATGTATACCCCTTTCACATGTAAAGCGCCATGGAATTGATGGCGCTATAATAATAAATAATAATAAATGTTTGGCTGCTGTCACCTTGTTAGGGGACTGGTGTAGTGCTGGGCCCTATCTGTGACTACCTGGCCCGGCCAGGGCATCACACTCCCCCTTTGTTAACCACAGACAGTCCGCGGGCTGTCCGACCACCACCGTTTATTTTTCTTTAACTGGAAAAAGATAAAAATAACATATTTACAAGTATAATAACATTTGTACAATTTTTAAGCATGTTTGGTTTTCTTCCGTTACAGGAGGCTTTTTACTTAAACGTTGCATAACATTTTTATTAACTGGGAACTAGACAGGATCAGGTCCTTTCCATTTTTCCCACCCAAGCAAATCTAAACCCTGGTGCCACCGCTAAGCACTGGTACGGACCCCTTTTCCCCAGTCCAGGAAACGGGTTCGAGTCCGGGTGTTGCCCATACGGGCCGGGTAATAAGTTCCTTACCCGGCAGTCTCTTAGAAGCCCCACTTCCAGGGGACCCCTGACCCGGAGGGTAGTCACCGGTCTGCATGGTGACGGGACCTCGGCCTACAGTATCTGGCAGGCCCTTCCTCCAACCAGCCTCTCCGGAGACTGTAGGACATGAAAAGGGTGGTCAGGGACCATTTACAAGGCCCAATAGTTTTTGTAGTGGCCTGCAAGTTCTCGGCCTTGTCTTAACGTTAAAACTTTAAAACAGGAACATCAACTTCTAAACTTGCAGCGATCTTCGGCCTCTTCAAGGCCGGCCATTCTCAGGGCACATACCCGCAAAGTGCCCTGGCTGTCTACAGTACCTGCAGACTGCTATCATCATATCCCCGATAACACCGACGATGATCAGGGCCTCATCCCCTGAGACGGACTCCATGTCATCCCCTGAGCTGCTGCCATCTGTTGTCTCCGACTCTGAGCTGGCGACTACGGGGTCTTCTGGGCCGGGCGCCATTCCCGTCGCGGCCGGGTGGACTGCCGGGGCCGACATCCTTCCTGCGGCAGGCAGGTCGCCGCCAACTGTCACATGGAGAGTCACCACTGGAGCCTCAGGGTTCGTCGCTCCTGCGACCGGAGCGGGAGATGCAGCCTCCTCACCGGCTGCTTCCCCCACAGGCGCCGCTGCTCCGGCGGTTGGCGTGGGGCCGGCATCGGGTTCAGCAGCAGACATCTTCCATCCGCTCTTCCCCCTTGGTCTTTTCGTGGCACTCCCTTTGCCGGCCGGTAAGTTTCATTTTTCGACTTCCGGCTTTGCTCTATGGCCATGTTCCCAGGGGGCGGGGCTTCCGTTTTCGCGCTCTTTTCACGGGGAAGAAGACTCTGGCGGGAATCTTCGCGCTAAAAGATGGTGGCAATATGGCGGATTTTGAAAACTTTACAACGGATCACCGCTGACTTCACTTCAAGGTGCACTTCCACAAGGTAAGTGGATGGGTAAGTATCCTGTTCGCGACGCCAGAAATTGGGGTGTGCCACCCCGTGCTTGGCAGCTGAGCCGCTCGGGTCCGGACCTTCAGTGGGTGGCTCGAGGGTCTCCGGACCCGGGGGGTCCTGCGGTCACTTCGATCAAAAAGGGGTTGGCGGTGTGGGAACAAAGGTGTACGACGAGAGCTGTGTTTAAGTTCGTGACGCCACTTACGGTATGTGGTGAATGTGGACACCACCGCTGCAATTACAGGGCACCCGGGGGAGATGTTACGCAGCAAGTTGTTAACCCCTCCGAGGGTAGGGATGGTGGCCCCGGGACCCGTTGGGGGAGTTGGGCGGTGCAGGGAGATGGGAGGCCGCAGGGCACTGATGTAGTCATTATTAGTAAACACACGAGTCTCTGGTAAACCAAGGTGATGGTGGTCGGTGCCCGCAGCCAGCTGCAATCTGTGGTCTCCGTCTTTCTCCCGCACCTGTTTTGTGATGGTGGACTACCTGTGCTTGCAACTTCAGGAGTCCGCTCCCTGGCTTGTGGTTGCCTGAGAAGCCCTTTGCCTGTAGACAGTGGCCCGTGGGATCTCTCTGGCGTGGCAGTGGCTTTCTATCCCCCTCGTTGGGCTGTTGCCTTCAGTCGGGACTTTGGGTGGGGTAGGACCTATAGTCCTGGCCGCAATCAGTTAATTAGCTAGCCCCCAGTAGCTTCTGGACCTAGCTTCAGGGTCTGAGTACCCCTCTTTGTGCTACGGTTTCCGAGTTGGTTCCCCGGGTCGGTACCGGCGGGCCACTACCCTGTCCCGGTCCACTACGGTTCCACCGAGCCGTCTTCCTGGCTCCTGCAGACAGAGGCCTCCGTCTGCCTCCAAGCCAAAGGTACCCGGGCTCCTACCCTGGCACCTGTCAGTTAGTTTCAGGCCTGACATACGGGCCTGCTTCCACCTAACTTCACCTCCACTAACAGACTCTAGACTGAAACTGAACTTTCCCCGCCCCAGGCTGTCTAAGACTCCTTGGTGGGCGTCTTCCAACCGCCTGGTTCCGCCCCCTGGTGTGTCCATCAAGCTCTGAGGGGGGTGACTAGGGTTTTAAATGTTTGGCTGCTGTCACCTTGTTAGGGGACTGGTGTAGTGCGGGGCCCTATCTGTGACTACCTGGCCCGGCCACGGCGTCACACTTTGTGTGTGTGTGTGTGTATGTGGATAGGACCTTTAAGCCGGAGCATGACGGGGACAGCATCGGGGACTCATCAGAGTTCCCAATGAACTCTGATGAACCTTTGAAGTCACCGTACTGACACTCACTGTAGCGCGGGTGTCGCGGGGGTGTCATCAGGATGTCATCAGAGTTCATTGGGAACTCCACTAACCTCCTGGACGTCACTGCACACACATTGCTTTGTGAATACTCACCTGTCCCTGCGATGCTGTCTTTAGCAATGCGGTTCCCGGCACTGAAGTCCTCAGCGATGCTCCGGCTTCCAGGTCCTGAGTGTGGTGAACAATCAATGAATATAATGAGCGGCGGTCAGGAGCAGGAGGCAGCAGAGCCGAAGAAAACAGCGTTGAATACAGGTGAATATAGAACATCTTTTTATTTCACAGACAGTGTTTACTCCAGTACGTGTCCCACGTATGCAAACATGGATGTCACATGTGTGACATACGGGTAACAATGCGTGTGACACACGTATAACACACATATAACACATGTATGACCATAACAATACGCGTGATTTGTACCTGATTAAACACGGACATCTGAAACCGGCCTAAAGTCTCTGTCAAGTCCAGCCATTGCCTTGCTCTTCATCATAAATTACCCATGAAATAAGTATAAATATGCTCATCGTGATGCTACAACTGCCTACAGGACATAACAAGAATACTCAATGCAAAATACTCTGAGGTTTATAATCGTGAAGTCTTTCTCAATGACTTTTTGTTCTTTTCCACTTGAGAGTATTTTCCAATATAAGAGATTGACCTCATGCAGAATAAGTGCAGACACAATCCACCATGGAGATTAACACAGGATTAGCAATGTAAGACTCACTTTTCAGTTCTCAATTCAAACAAACTTGTATGTAAATTATTGACACCTGTGCTTGATATGAGCCAACAGTAGCCAGAAACAGAAGCAACTGAACAGCAATGCTCTTTTTCAACTATTGTTAAACTAAAGATTTAATTGCAGTGTTATTAAGCTAATTTTTTCTTGATATGATTATTGCTAATTATTTTAGGGTGCAATAAATTAATAATTGCATATTGTTCTGTTTTTGCTCAATCAAAATGTAGTTATTTTCAATATTTTGCCAGGTGAGCTAAAATGTTCAAAGGAAAGAGTCCACCTAGTGAGACAATAAGTTAGATATCGAAACATTGTTAGGGCTCATGCGCACGTTGCGTAATAGCATGCATTTACGCTGCGTATTGCACTGCAGCGTAAATGCATGCATCCTGCATCCCTTTCACAATCTGTTAAGATTGTGCATGATATGTGCGCACATTGCTTTTATGAACGCAGTGATTTGGGTGCTAAAATTTTGACCCAAATCCATGCGTTCATAAAATGAGCATGTCAATTATTTGTGCGTTCTGGATGCAGCTCCCGCTCTGTCTATGGTAGGGGCAGCATCCCGAGCGCATGAAATCGTCTTTTTTTAACAAAAAAACTGCATTCATTATGCAGCCTTTCTGCAGCGATTTCACATGGACATGTGCTGTAAAATCGCTGCAGAATATTCTGCAGTCACGTGCGCATGGGCCCTTAAAGTAACAACAATATAACAGGAATGGCTCACTATCATATATGAGAAATGAAACTACTACTACTAAGCCTAGAAGTGTTGGAGCAGCTAGATGCAAGAGTTAAGCGGCCTTTACACACAGCGACATCACTAGCGATGTCGCTGGTGAAAGCATCCGCCCCCGTCGGTTGTGCGTTACGGGCTAATCGCTGCCCGTGGCGCACAACATCGCTTACACCCATCACACGTACTTACCTGCTTAGCGACGCCGCTGTTGCCGGCGAACCTCCTTACTAAGGGGACAGTTCGTTCGGCGTCACAGCGGCGTCACTAAGCAGCCATCCAATAGAAACGGAGGGGCGGAGATGAGCGGGCCGAACATCTCGCCCACCTGCTTCCTTTCCCATTGCGGGCGGCCGCAGGTACGGTGATGTTCTTCGTTCCTGCGGTGTCACACATAGCGATGTATGCTGCCGCAGGAACGACGTACAACATCGTACCTGCAGCAGCAACGATATTTGGAATTACAATGACTGGACAACGATCAATGATAAGGTGAGTATTTTTGATCGTTAACGGTCATTCGTGCATCTCACACGCAACGACGTCGCTAACGAGGCCGGATTTGCGTCACGAATTCTGTGACCCCAACGACATCTCGTTAGCGATGTCGTTGCGTGTAAAGCCAATTTTAGGATTGTAGGTCAGCACCTGTAGCAGCATAGTACTGTGGGGCTAGACATGTTGGACAGGATAGGGATTAGCTTGGAGCCGTGGAGCTGGATTAGTTGTATGGCACATAAAAAAACAACATTGGATGGTGGAGAAGGATAAGCATCTTGAACAGCAAAATGATGTTTATATAGAATGGTATTGTAGTATAACAGAGTTCAGGGAGGGGAAAGGCACCTTGGAACAGAAGAACTATTTATGCAGTAAGTTTATGACTGCACTTTGCGTTTTTACCTGCGTTTCCACAGCGTTTTGAGCTGCAGCGTTTTGGTTTTCCATGATAGTCTATGGAAAATGTTAAATTCCGGTGCGCACTTTGCTTTTCAAAACACTGCGTTTAATTAGCATAATTTGTTGCAAAAGCCATGCGTTCAAAGAAGCAGCATGTCAATTGTTTTTGCCATTTCTGCAGCGTTTTGCTAACATTGAAGTCAATGAGAAGTTGCAAAAAGCAACAAGCATCAAAAATCCAGCGTTTTACCTGCTTTTTAGGTGCAGAAAACATGCGTTTTGGACTACAAAAACGCATGGTTTTCTAACATTAAAATAATGGAATAATATGTCTCTTTACACACATAGTCCGACAATTAAATTAAATAAAATTATGATTTTATTGCTATTTAAGCATTAAATATTATAAAACCGCTATAATTTCATGAAATATAACTATTTTCTGCAAGTAGGATGACGCAAAGTGCGGTCATAGCCTTAGAGAACTTAGTATTGCAAAACTGAGTGTCTGGACAGGCACCTTGGAGCAGCAGATCTGGGTAGGAGAATAATCATGATACAGCAGAGAGAAGTTTGCCAAAAGGCATCTTTAAACTTTGCCAGCATTAATACAGTCAGGTACCTACTGTAAGTAAATTAGACTCGTATGAGTAAGCACCTTGGCACAGAGGAACTGTGTATGCAGTCTGGCCCTTTGGTACAGCACAGCCAAGTTTGTCAAGTAGCACCATCAGTACAGAAGCTCAGCAATATGATGGAAGTGTGGACATCCAATTACTTGAATGTTAAGGTGCTGTGTAGCTGTCTAAAAAAATGCTAGGGGAGTGACTTGAGAGGTGTATAATCTTTATAATCTGACACATACCCCAGCAGAGGGAGCCAGGTGCTGGGGAATGCAGACACAGAGCTCAAACTATGGAAAAAGCCAAGTTACAGTATTAGGAGATGGACACTCAAATAATCATGAAGCCAAACATTATTGTGTATAAGGTAAAGTATAAGATGTTCAAGACTGCAAGACTAAAGACACGCGGGCATTCAGCATCCGATGCGAGAGCATCGGATGCATTATGCTAATGACCCCCAACTCTGCTGCGAGCGTGGTCTGTGTTATTATACTGTGATAAATAAATAATAATAATAATAATAATAATATGATCCTGTGACAGGAGCCCAGCTGTGGAGGAGAGGGAGGGACTAATCTCCTTATCTCCTCCATTATCAGCTGATGCAATTATTGCTCTGCACCTCAGTGTAATGTGAGTGCAGTGTGACATTTCTCTTGCACCCATAAACTTGTATGGGTGCAAGTGAATACAGATCGGATTATAGCCACAGCATGCTGTGACTCTTTTCTCAGTTTGAATAGGGCTGAGAAAATAATTGCAGATGTGACCCCATAGAGTAACATTGGTACGAGTGGATTTTTTTATCGCATTCCACTTGTTTCATTATACTCGCCGTGTGTCCCTAACCCTAAGAGGTACTAAGGCTGTGTGCACACGTTACGTTTTTTACCGCGGAAACGCTGCGTTTTGAACTGCAGCGTTTCAGTGGCAAATTGCATGCGTTCAGCTTTCCCAGCAAAGTGTATGGGAAAGCTGAAAAATCAGTGCACACGCTGCGTTTCTAAACGCAGCGTTTTTGATGCCAAAAATCGGTGCGGAAAGAAAAGCAGCATGTCACTTCTTTTGTGCGTTGTGGCTGCGTTCTCTCCCCCATTGAAATCAATGATGTGGGGTCAGAACGCAGCTACACCGCAGTTCGCTGCTTTTTTGTTGCGGTCCGCGGCCTTTGTCGGCACGCCAGAACGCAGGCGTTATCTGTCGCATGTGCCTTGAGACATGCGACAGAAAAATGCACCCAGGCCCTGCCCGTTCACCCCAATTCCCCCCGGTGTCATACATACCTGTCCGGTCGCAGCGCTGATCCCCCGCGGCTCCCTCCTCCTTCACAGCAGACGCCGGCCGGTCACATGTGCAGAGCAGCTGACAGCCAGCACTGTGTTCAGTGTGAGCTGTGCTGGCTGCTCGGCACTCTGCAGCTGTGACCCGGGGAGAGTGGGTGCAGATTTTTGCACCCACTCTCCTCAAATGGAGGGTCTGCCCTCCTAGAAAATGGGGGATACGTTCCCTGAACGTGCCCCCATATTCTAGAAGGTCCAGAGCCGACGTGGGACATCCAAATGGATTTCTGCGGACCCATTTTTTTTATTAAATTGGAGAACAAGGGAATGATTTGGGGAGTGTTTTTTCTAATAAAAATTTTTTTGTTGTCTTTTTTTGCTTTTGTTTACTGTCAATTAGTTATGTCGGGTGTCTGATAGATGCCGTGACATCACTAATTGCTGGGCTTGATGCCAGGTGACATTACACATCTGGTATCAACCCCATTTATTACCCCGTTTGCCAACGCACCAGGGCGCGGGATGAGTTGGGGCGAAGCGCCAGGATTGGCGCATCTAATGGATGCGCCACTTCTGGGGCGGCTGTGGCCTGCTATTTTTAGGCTGGGAAGAGTCCAATAACCATGGCTCTTCCCACCCTGAGAATACCAGACCTCAGCTGTCAGCTTCACCTTGGCTGGTGATCTAATTTGGGGGGACCCCATGTTATTTTTTTTTTTATTATTTTTATTTATAAATAAAAAAAAAAAACCTGGGGAGCCCTCCAAATTGATCACCAGACAAGATGAAGCTGCCAGCTGTGGTTTGCAGGCTACAGCTGTCTGCTTTACCCTGACTGGCTATCAAAAATAGGGTGGACCCCACGCCATTTTTTTTTTTGTTTTTGTGATAAAAACTAGGCTAGGCACCCTTTAGTGCCACATGAAAGGTACTAAAGGTGCCAGCTTAGAATATGCAGGGGGGGGGGGGTGGGACGTTGTATATATATTTGACCTCCATTGACGCTTTTTAGGCTGGATGCCCACAATCGAGGTTTGCAGCGTTTTGGGTGCAGAGTGTTTTCCCTGCGTCCATGACGCTGCGTTGTGCAGTAGAAGCACAGTGGAAGGATTTTTAGAAATCTCATGCCCACTGTGCTTCTTTTCTCTGCAGCATAAACCGACCTGTGAAGCAGCTTCCCGAGCCTCAGCATGTAAATATATGCTGCGGAGACAAGAGTGTTCTCTGCAGGTAGAATAGAGCTCCACAGCAGCCTGAACCCAAATCGTGGGCATGGGCAGCTGCGTTCTCCCGTGGGAAACACTCACATCTCTGCAGGAAGGCTGACACTGTGTACTGGACGCCGTGTCGCTGGATCATGGCCACATAACCCAACAGTGAGAATATTGTTGCTACAGCTACATTTTGGGGGAAGTAGCTGTGGATTCAAAATGATTAATATACTCCTGAATAAAATCCTTGAGGGGTGCAGATTCCAAAATGGGGTCACTAGGTACCCAAGTCTTAAAAAACGCACCTAAAAAAACGCATGGAAAACGCATGAAAAACGCATGTAAAACGCATGAAAAACGCATGAAAAATGCATGCGTTTTCGATGCGTTGTTTCTCAAAAAGCATTGTTTACAATTCTCCCCTCTGCCACAGGGTGCGTTTTTTTCCGCGCGGAAAAAAAAGCAACGTGTGCACATACCCTTAAAGAGAGAAAGTAGACACAGATAATACCACATGTCAGCTATCAAAATGCACCTGATGCATGTTTTGTAGTAGATTTCCCTGACAAAGCTTATTGCAAACACTTTAGCAGTAAGTTTTGTGCCTTGAATTGTTGATTTTATGTTTCTAACCTGTGTATCAATAAAAGTTATTTCAAAGTTTAACGTATTTGAATCATGCAAACTTGTTTTCTACTGGTAATTGTCGGTCAATCGCGTTCATCGGAAATGTGTACACTGCTGTGGGCTACGATTATAGGATTGGTTTACATTTGTAGGAGACCAAAGATGGGAAAAAGCGAATGAAAGGATCCCACTTTTGATGTTAATTCAAGCATCAATAAATACCTACTAGATTTTAACAGAGTATGTTCATGGCAAGGCACTGTCTGGGTTGTTAGGGTAGGAAAAATATCAGAAATGACAATTTACAGAATAATATATATAAGTGTGGTAGAATTTTTAAGATATTACAATTAAAAGTGCCGGTTAATGCAACAAATAGCATTATATGTTCATTATGCATAATGTAAATGCTGTGCAACTCTTCACTGTTTGAAGACGACATTTATCAAGATGAGGACAGTGTATGTTCTTTGGTGCTGTATGCACTAGTTTAATCTTATAAAACGAAAGACAAAGAAAGGGTTAAACCAACACCGCACTACCGCAAAAGTGGAATCCAGTCTAAGTCTTGTTAAAAGGAGTGATTTTCTTTGTCTATGCGTTTCAGAGACTAGTCTTCTTCAGGAAAAATCACAAGAAGGAGACTAATCTCTGAAATGCGTAGACAAATAAAAATCACTCCTTTTAACAAGATTTGGACTGGATTCCACTTTTGCGGCAGCATGGGGTTGGTTTAACCCTTTTTATGTCCTGCCTTTTGTATCATACATTGGGTTACTGCAACATCGGTTATATGTGAACGAGAGTGGTTGTGACTCTCACAACCCCCACAGGTGAGCCTCCTAGATCTCACTTCACCCACTGCTCCTCTTGTATAAGCCCCTATCTGTGCTTTTGCTTCCCATTTTTTTTATGCCACTATTTTAATCTTGGTATTCTAATATTCTTAAGCACATGCCTCAAAATATTAGCGACTCAAAAAATATTGATTGATTTCCTTGAAGTAATAGGATCTGAAGAAGTCTGTCTATCTTCTGTACTACTAAGAACTAATACATTGGCAGGCTGCTGTGCATACAGTTAGGTCCAGAAATATTTGGACAGTGACACAATTTTCGCGAGTTGGGCTCTGCATGCCACCACATTGGATTTGAAATGAAACCTCTACAACAGAATTCAAGTGCAGATTGTAACGTTTAATTTGAAGGTTTGAACAAAAATATCTGATAGAAATTGTAGGAATTGTCACATTTCTTTACAAACACTGCACATTTTAGGAGGTCAAAAGTAATTGGACAAATAAACCAAACCCAAACAAAATATTTTTATTTTCAATATTTTGTTGCGAATCCTTTGGAGGCAATCACTGCCTTAAGTCTGGAACCCATGGACATCACCAAACGCTGGGTTTCCTCCTTCTTAATGCTTTGCCAGGCCTTTACAGCCGCAGCCTTCAGGTCTTGCTTGTTTGTGGGTCTTTCCGTCTTAAGTCTGGATTTGAGCAAGTGAAATGCATGCTCAATTGGGTTAACATCTGGTGATTGACTTGGCCATTGCAGAATGTTCCACTTTTTTGCACTCATGAACTCCTGGGTAGCTTTGGCTGTATGCTTGGGGTCATTGTCCATCTGTACTATGAAGCGCCGTCCGATCAACTTTGCGGCATTTGGCTGAATCTGGGCTGAAAGTATATCCCTGTACACTTCAGAATTCATCCGGCTACTCTTGTCTGCTGTTATGTCATCAATAAACACAAGTGACCCAGTGCCATTGAAAGCCATGCATGGCCATGCCATCACGTTGCCTCCACCATGTTTTACACAGGATGTGGTGTGCCTTGGATTATGTGCCGTTCCCTTTCTTCTCCAAACTTTTTTCTTCCCATCATTCTGGTACAGGTTGATCTTTGTCTCATCTGTCCATAAAATACTTTTCCAGAACTGAGCTGGCTTCATGAGGTGTTTTTCAGCAAATTTAACTCTGGTCTGTCTATTTTTGGAATTGATGAATGGTTTGCATCTAGATGTGAACCCTTTGTATTTACTTTCATGGAGTCTTCTCTTTACTGTTGACTTAGAGACAGATACACCTACTTCACTGAGAGTGTTCTGGACTTCAGTTGATGTTGTGAACGGGTTCTTCTTCACCAAAGAAAGTATACGGCGATCATCCACCACTGTTGTCATCCGTGGACGCCCAGGCCTTTTTGAGTTCCCAAGCTCACCAGTCAATTCCTGTTTTCTCAGAATGTACCCGACTGTTGATTTTGCTACTCCAAGCATGTCTGCTATCTCTCTGATGGATTTTTTCTTTTTTTTCAGCCTCAGGATGTTCTGCTTCACCTCAATTGAGAGTTCCTTAGACCGCATGTTGTCTGGTCACAGCAACAGCTTCCAAATGCAAAACCACACACCTGTAATCAACCCCAGACCTTTTAACTACTTCATTGATTACAGGTTAACGAGGGGACGCCTTCAGAGTTAATTGCAGCCCTTAGAGTCCCTTGTCCAATTACTTTTGGTCCCTTGAAAAAGAGGAGGCTATGCATTACAGAGCTATGATTCCTAAACCCTTTCTCCGATTTGGATGTGAAAACTCTCATATTGCAGCTGGGAGTGTGCACTTTCAGCCCATATTATATATATAATTGTATTTCTGAACATGTTTTTGTAAACAGCTAAAATAACAAAACTTGTGTCACTGTCCAAATATTTCTGGCCCTGACTGTAAATAGTCACCAGTAGGGGCAAACATTTAAGAACTTTGGACCTGGCATTTAACCTTTTAGTACCACACTCAAATATCAATAATTACATTTTTAGAGACAACACATACTTCATAGATTCTATTTTATAGACACAAAACAAAAAATTCAATAAAACTCACATGCTCAGCATAACCATATTATGCTTGTTCATACAAAATACTTTGTATTTATGAATTCTAACATATTTCCTTAAAATACCTTTTGATTTATAATATCTCTGAGTATGTCAAAAGAAAGTAAATATTTATTAACACTTAAAGGGAACTAAAGTGTCCTACTGTCTTTCAGCCAACATTGGGATATTAAAGTGCTTTATAGTTCAAAGTGCAATAAATAAAAGTAACACATTTACATAAAATTGTGCAGCCATTTAATTTTTGTTTGGAAAACAAGTACAATACTTGTTCATGATACATTATTGGTATTGAAATATTTGTGGCCATTGTATTGGCAAAGTAAACGTGTGTGAAAATATTTTTTTAACTTGGGATCCGGTTTACATAGTTGTATTGGGACAAAATATTTTTCCATTAATTATTTAAAATCCCCAACAAATTTAATTGGAGGTAGATTAAGGGGCACTTTGCACACTATGACATCGCAAGCCGATGCTGCGATGCCGAGCGCGATAGTCCCCGCCCCCATCGCAGCTGCGATATCATGGTGATAGCTGCTGTAGCGAACATTATCGCTACGGCAGCTTCACATGCACTCACCTACCCTGCTACGTCGCTCTGGCCGGCGAACCACCTCTGTATTAAGGGGGCGGGTCGTGCGACGTCATAGCGACATCACACGGCAGGCGGCCAATAGAAGCGGAGGGGCGGAGATGAGCGGGACGTAAACATCTCGTCCACCTCCATCCTGCCGCATAGCTGGCGTGAGCCGGAGGACGCAGGTAAGGTGATGTTCCTCGCTCCTGCGGCTTCACACACAGCGATGTGTGCTGCCGCAGGAACGAGGAACAACATCGTAACATCGGTCCTTCCGAACTTATGGAAATGTCGGACCCTACACCGATGATACGATTTGGACGTTTTTGCACTCGTTAATCGTATCAAAAAGGATTTACACACTACGATATCGACTGCAACGCCAGATGTGTGTCACTTTCGATTTGACCCCACATTTGTGCACATGGAATTTTTTAGGAATTTTTTTTTAAAGTGCACCTCTTCAAATCACTTCAAAAACATCTGAAAAATGCTTCAAATTCATTTTTGCTGTAAACCCCTTTGTCATCAGTACTGTCAGTCTTCTGAGTGTTTTTTTTGTTTGTTTTCTTTTAAAGTTTTGAAAATTGCCTGACGGAAAAAAAGAAAGAGCGTGTCACTTATTTGAATACATGTCTAATTGTCTTGGCTCCAAATTAGGCACTGTCCAATCAAAAGACTGCAAAAAAATACACTTAAAGAGGTTGTTCACCCCTTTTCATTACTGGCCACATCGATATTATGTTGAGAAACAAGGTTTCTCTCGTATACCTTGTGTTGCCAATAGTGCTTGTAAGCGGAGCTATTGTGGATTGCTCATCACCATCGCGTGACCCCCGGGTGGTTAAACGCCGCCACAGTCCAGTCACTCAGGAAGACTGCGGCCCACCTCATTTGACATGGCATCACTGGACATCAGGGGTCACAGAGCCAGGGGTCACGTGAAGGGGGTGAGCGGACCACAATAGCACCACTCACAGGCACTATTGGCAACACAAAGTATTTGAGAGAAACCTTGTTTCTCAACATAATATTGATGTGGCCAGTAATGAAAACGGGTGAACCACCGCTTTAAGGTAAAAAAGTGTCCAAAAATGTTTATAACCACCTCAAAACAGCTTCCAAAAAAGTTTTAAGTAACACAAAACTTTTCGAAACTCCCCCAAATGCCCAAATAAGGAGCATTTTAAGCAGCGGATTTCACTAGAAAACTACAATTTTGACCATCTTAAAAAGCCTCCACATAACCTAAGGGTATGAGCACATGATGTTGTTTTCAAGTGGCTACACTCAATAAAACTCCTGAAAAGCGCTAAAGAAGCAGTAAAGTTTATTAACATATCCACTGCAATGTAAAAACAGCTTGCTGTGCAGCTAAGTCTTTTGAGCTTCTATAAACTGCTCCAGGTCTCCAAAGCTGCAAAGCAGTTAAGAAAGGTGACCTGGCAAAATTTCTGGTGGCCTCTGCTTAGAACGTATTCACTATTTTATAATTGCAAGAAAAAATGCCAAAGGCAAAGCCATGACAGGTAACCTAAAAATGCCAAAAAATAAGCTTCAGGAGAAAATGAAAATGAAGCATCATCTTCTTGAAAAACCTAGCGGATTAGTTTTAAAAGCTATCATAGCCTGGATAACTATGACAGGCTATGGAGCAGTTGTATAGGGTAAGATCACAAAAATATATTCTAGCTGATGAAAATATCAGATGTGATTGGCTGCAGTTCTGCTGATATGACTTCACTGCCAAACAGAAACCACATCAATAGGGGAGCTACAGCACAGTATATGGACAAAAATTTGTTGAAAAGGGACAACCCCTTTAAGTCAAAACATCAAAGTGAGTAATTATGTGGGTCATACTTTAGTGTAGGTGATCCAATAGTATAGGTTGAATCAGGATGTTTATAGATTTTACAGCTTCATATATATTTTTCTAGTTGTATTTTTTTCTTAGGCTATGTGCGCATGTATGCGTATTACATGCAGTTACGCTGCGATCTGCAGCGCAGCGTAACTGCATGCGTCCTGCGTCCCCTGCACAGTCAATGGAGATTGTGCAGGAGCCGTGCGCACGTGGCATATTAGAACGCAGCGATTCGGCTGCTGCCCGAATCACTGCGTTCTAAGAAGTGACATGTCACTTCTTCCATGTGGTTTGCATGTTGTCTATAGGGAGAGGCAGCATGCAGAGCGCACATTCTCTGCCGGCACCATGCGCTTCAGAACGGAGCTTTTCAGCTGTGCTCTGAAGCGCACCTTTTAGGTGCGGTGCAGAGCGCACACGTGCGCACATAGCCTATCTACCACAATGTCCCTTCACAATCTCACAATACCTGCCTTGAAGAGACCAAGAAATATACTGGTCAAAAAACATAAAGGGAACACTTAAACAACAAAATGGTATTTTAGTGTTCCCTTTATTTTTTTGAGCAGTATGTATGAATACAGGCCTGAAAAACATGCAACTAGGGTAATACAGTATATAGAAATGCATGGTCCTTGTTCATAAAGGCTGCTTTACACGTTGCAATTTATCGTGTGATTGCATTTGCGATCGCACCCTCCCCCATTGTTTGAGCGGCACGGGCAATTTATTGCCCGTGTCGCACAATGTTGTAATCCCCTGTTACACGTACTTACCTTCAAAATGACCTCGCTGTGGGCGGCAAACATCCACTTCCTGAAGGGGCCGGTTCGTTCGGCGTCACTGCGACGTCACACACCGGCCGGCCAATCGAAGCGGAGGGGTGGAGATGAGCGGGACGTAAACATCCCGCCCACCTCCTTCTTTCGCATTGCCGGCGGGATACAGGTAAGCTGCAGTTCATTATTCCCGGGGTGTCACATGGAGTGATGTGTGCTGCCTCGGGAACAATGAACAATCGGATGTTCGATTTTTAGAAAATGAGCGACGTGTCAACGAGCAACGATAAGGTGAGTATTTTTGCTCATTCACAGTCGCACGTAGCTGTCACACGCTACGATATATCAAACTATGCCGGATGCGCGTCACTTACGACGTGACCCCGACGACATATTGTTAGATATAGCGTAGCGTGTAAAGCCCGCTTAACTCTAAACACAAAGGGGTTAAATGAATGTTTTTCCTCCTCCAAATCTTTTGACTGATTGCAAATTTATGTCTGGTCAAAATGCTCAGGCTGGGTTATATTAATGGTATTGAGAATGGAAGTATGTGTTATTATTTTTTTTTATTATCTGATTAAAAATATTTTTTAATTTAATTGTTTGGTAAATGTGGTTTTACAATAAAGGAAAATAATATGCTGTAATGTATGTTTATGCAAAGCTTATATAATGCTTTATATACATAGTTACCGTTAGAAATTATAGAATCTTTTGAAATTCAAATTTGTAAGCTTCAATAAATTCTACGAAAATATTGATTTGCGGCTAATAATTTCACCATAAATCTCAGCACTGCATAGCCTCTGATTGCCTAAAAAAGACCTGTATAAGACACTGAGGTCTCCTAGTAGTATATATAACAACTCCTTTTGAGCTCTTTAACTTAAATACAGCTTAATTAATGTTCAAGTGACCTCAACCTTTCTGGCTAGGGTAAAACAGATGACCCAAATTCTCATGAAACATTAAATTCTTTATTATTTTATTAGACAAACACACAAGAAAAATATTAAAAAGATGGATAATGATATAAAAATATCCTGGGTTCAACAAGTGTTAATTTTTCTTTTTTTTAATATTGTACATGATAATTTCACACAGGTTCATCACACACAATTTTTTTGAACACATTTTTTGTACATATATTTTTGTGAAGTTGGTCTCTTGCAAAAGTATTCAACCCCTAATCCGCCCGCATCAAGGTCAATTATAATATATAATTTGTGATCTATAGGAAAGTGCTAGTGCATTAGCATACAGCTAAAAATGAATAAACAATTTGAGAGACCAAAGATACATGAGATGAATGAGGGGTTGAATAGTTTTGTTTAGGGGTGGAAATAATCTGCTTATTCCAATGAATCTATGCAGAGTTATTATCTCTAAGGCAAGCCATAAAAACTGCATCAGAAAAAATTCTTTATAAACACGTTGTCACATGAATTGCTGTAAACAAATGCCCATTATACCTATGTATCTACTATATGTTAAGAGTTAACAGAGCAAAATTCAATGTGTTATATGATTAACAGGAATAATATCACATCAGCATGATTACCAGGTTATTCCAAAGTGGATTCCAGTTGATTCCAAAGGTAACCAACTGACTATTTAACAACATACTGTATTAACAGACCCTTTTAGGCAACTTAAAAAAGACTATTTATCAGTTTATTAAACTGGTCACATCATGGAATATAATGTTGTTTTAGCTTTTAATTTCTTTTTTCAGTTGCAAATATATTAGCTTGCAACATTTGGTTATATCTTATGTTTAATTCAAGGGGGCATTATCAGTGATTTTTATCTGACAGTGTGCACTTTTTCCACTGCAGGAGGTTAACCAATCATAAGTAAGCAGCAACATACTGGGGAAAGAACACACCCTCTAAAAAAGCTTACCTGTTATCTCTGCAACTGAGTAAAGAAATTAAAAGAAGAAAAAGTATGTTTTACTCAAATCTTCCGCCACTATTCAATGATATGACCAGTTTAACATAATTAAACTTTTGGAATATTCTGTTTAAATTGTTAAAACAGTGAAACATTTCTCACGCTTTGGCAAAATGTTCACTCTGTTAGCCTCATGCCTTACCTTTGCTAAATCAATGTTTCCCTTTACATCCACCTGCTGCTGGATATCAACTCCTTCAGGCCTGTTTCACACGTCAGTGATTCTGGTACGTTTGTGCTTTTTTTTAAACGTACCAGAATCACTGACATACGCAGACCCATTATAATGAATGGGTCTTCTCACACATCAGTGATTTTTCACTGCACGTGTCTCCGTGCGGCGTACCCGCGTGTCCGTGATTGCCGCACGGAGACATGTCAATTTTTTTCTGGCATCACTGATGTCCCACAGACCACGCAGTGGTGTGATCTGTGAGACACGTGCCAGAAAAAAACGTGCTTTTAAAATAAAAATCATTTTTACTCACCCGGCTCCAGCAATGTCCCCTGCAGCCCGTGCAGCTTGCTGCTTCTGAGCCGGCTCATTACTGTCGCGCATATTCATGAATGCACGACACAGCCGACCAGGAAGCAGCTACTGCAGGGGTCAGCGCCGGCCGGATGCTGCACCACGGGAGCGATCAGCACCATGGAGAGCGGGAGCGCGCACACGTGAGTTAATCTCTAAGTGCAATCACGGGCCACGGAGAACGGAGCCCGGATTGCACTTAGACAACCCACATGTTCCGTGATTCACGGCACACGGAGGGACATGTGAAAAATGTCAGTGTTTTTCACTGACGTGTGAAACGGGCCTCACATTGTGCTCATGTAACATAGACCTTGAATTTCTGAGCATGGGTCCAATCCTGTGCAGTGTTCTACCAGGGAAATTTGCTGAACCAAAAAAAATTAACAAAGGGAATCTGGATGCATGATTTACCTCCAAAACTATGTATATGTCCAGGTAACTCTTTTAAAGAAAATTCTAGTCATACCTTTACCTCAACAGTCCATTTCTCCATTCTTAAGAAATAGGTGATTGAATTGATAATCCAAGGAAGCTGTAGATCTGAAATTTCAGTCACTCCAGCTCTATTCATCTGTGTGTCCGGTATGTGGGATGTCTGTTTTCACACGTACTGGAGATGGAGACACTGACACAAATAAACCCATTAAAATCAATAGGTCTGCACACACGTGCGTGTTTTCACATGGACCGTGTGTCCCTGTGAAACATACTTGTGTCCATGTGCTCCACACGTAGACATGTCTGTTTTTCTCCATCAGCATGGGTGTGACATGGACCATACGGATTTGATCCGTGACATCAGTATGACACATACTGTAGAAAACCACGTTTCTGTGAAATAAAATTAATTTTTACGTTCACCTTCTCCACCGCAGCTGTCACTTGCTTCTGACCCCGCTCATTATGCTCATTGCATATTCACTACACCGAGGACCAGAAGCAGCAAAAGCGGGGAGTCAGCAGTGCCGGAGACCGCAGAGTGGAAGACATCAGCACCACGGACAGTTGAGCCGAAAGTTCCTGTTCTCCGTGTATTATCACGGATAGCACACAGAGAACACTCATGTGCAAAAATCATGACACACGGAGGGCCATGCGCACCTTTTACACATCTGTGCAAAACATGGGTGATTTTCCACGGATGTTTGAAAGAAGCCTAATCAACAAAATGATCAGCACTCCAACCTATCTTACATGATGCTCATGGAATAGATAATCCAAAATCAAAGAAATTCCCGGCACTCACTAGATTTATGTTTGTTTGTTCCTTTATTCACATTCCTGATATTCAAATATCTAGTGAGTGCCAGGATTTTCTTTGATTTTGGATTATTCCTCTGTTTGACTAATGACTCCTTTGCCTGACATAACGCAGCATAGATGCTGCCAGTCAGGCATGAGAAGGCAGCACTGGGTTAGCGCCCTAAATATAAATTTTATAACCCTAAAAGCTATAATTTTAGATAAGTACATTCACACAAAGGAAGTTGTGGCAACAGACAGCAGTGTTGTAATCAGCTGATATATTGAACTAGTTAAACAGTTATGCAAAAACGTAATATTTTTTTAACATATTTTATTTTATATATTCTTTGAGGGAAGCAGAATTGCATTGTAACCTGAAAATGTTATGCAAAATTGCATCATAACTTAAAAATGTTACATTGCTAAGCATCTATATGTAGATTGACACCTGGAATGAAAACATGTGGTAGCAGCATGCAGTGTTGTCATTGGGGTACGGTTGTTGAATTGTTGTATTAAAACATACATTCAAATGTTTGATTATTTTTAAAGATTTAAGAAAAAAATAACAATATCTAGGCCTTTACCAAAAAGAATGGTTCAAGAAAAACTATGCAAATTTATGCGACAAATGCCAGAATCTGCAACAGTTGTGTTTAAATTCCTGCAATGTGGAAATTTTTCTTATGTTTAAAAAAAAGCGCAAAAGAAATACAAACAAGTATAGGATCTGACTTGTCTGCTTTACAAGCCAGGAGCACACTTTCTCTGAGGCCTGAAACACACATCCGTTAAAAACACACACGTGCCGCGAGACACGTATTTGCCCTGTGTGTTGCGTGTGGTAAGTACGTGTCTCGATTACGTGCGGTCCACGTGTGTTCTCCGTGTGCTATCCGCGATATCACACGGAGAACAGGTAATTTTCATACTCACGTGGTCCGCGCTGCTGTCCAGGGTTCTGATCTTCGGCTCCAGCCCCGCCCACTCCCCACTGACACTGCTTCTGGCCGAGCGGAGGGGCGGAGATCAGCGCCCGGGATAGCACGCTCACCTCCTTTACATGCTCATAATGAGCGGCGGCCAGCAGGAGCAGTTTGCAGCGGTAGAATTTGCGGGGCTGGTGGAGGTGAGTATTTGTTTTTTTTATTTTAAAATTAATGACACGTGTTCTCCGACGCGCGTCACACGGAACCAAAGGCACACTACATCCGTGTGGTACGGGTGCGGGACCTGTGACACCCGTGCTGCCGGAGAATACGTGGACATGTCAGCGTGCAAAAATCACGGACACACGTAAGCACGGAACAGACACACGTTCCGTTCCAAAATGCTTACGTGTGTCCATACAATAGTGAAAACATAGGTCCACGTGTCTCCGTGCCGCCGGTACGTGAAAAAACTGCCAAACACGTACCGGCGGCACGGATGTGTGTCGGAGGCCTGACACACAAGACTTGGTTTCCGTATTTTTCTTTAGTGGTTAAACTAGGACAGAGGAGTAATTAGCCATCCTCCTTGTTTAAATTGTGTTAAAAACAAAATAAAAGTTATTAAAGTTCTGTTACTGAAGTATATTATGATCAATACACAGTCATGCTAAGGCTATGCTCACATATTGCATTTCCTATGCAATTTTTAATGCAAATTAAAAGCTGCTCTTTGCCATATGAGCTAAAGCTGAGATTTCAGAAATCTCTTGGACACACAGCTTTTTTTATCTGAGTGATCAGGTTTTGGATACAGAAAAATAAACAGCAAAAAAGCAACATGAGAACATAGCCTTAAGCGGGCTTTACACACTGCGATATCGGTCCCGATATCGCTAGTGTGGGTACCCGCCCCCATCTGTTGTGCGACACGGGCAAATCGCTGCATGTGCCGTACAACATCGCCCAGACCCGTCACACATACTTACCTGCCTGGCGACGTCGCTGTGACCGGCGAACCGCCTCCTTTCTAAAGGGGCGGTCCATGTGGCGTCACAGCGACGTCACTGAGCGGCCGCCCAATAGCAGCAGAGGGGCGGAGCTGAGCGGGACGTAACATCCCGCCCACCTCCTTCCTTCCGCATAGCGGCCGGGAGGCAGGTAAGGAGAGGTTCCTCGTTCCTGCGGTGTCACACGGAGCGATGTGTGCTGCCACAGGAACGAGGAACGACCTCGTTACTGCTGCAGTAACGATTTTTGAGAATGGACCCCCATGTCACCGATGAGCGATTTTGCACGTTTTTGCAACGATGCAAAATCGCTCATCGGTGTCACACGCAACGGCATCGCTAATGCGGCCGGATGTGCGTCACCAATTCCGTGACCTCAACGAGTTCGCATTAGCGATGTCGTAGCGTGTAAAGCCCCCTTTACTCTGCAGGTCCAGCATCTCCCTATAACTTGAATCTTTGAATTATTATTCCCAGACTTGAATTTTCACTCACATTTTTAATGTTTTCCAGTGCTACAGTGGTATTCTTCATTTTGCTTTAGTCCTTTATATTTCTATCTGTAATGATGAGTTGTGGGCTCTGACTTTCTATCCTTTGCTATAGTATCCTAAAATACTTGCTGTTTTCCCTTCTCTCATTTTGTTCTTCTTATAGCCCCCACTAATCCATGTGATATGATAGCATAATGCTGCAATGCATTATGACCCGCATGACCATATCTAACAACATGAGCCCACTTTCTGGCTAATGCAATTTTATCAATGTGTGAAATTGAATGGGACTTTTTTTTCCTCTTCTTGTGATCAAATCACAAATTGTTCAAATTTGTCAGGTCCTGTGATTTTTAAGAAATTTGACTCAAACTTTTCAGCAGATCAATCCACACTTCTAATGATATGGCATAAAAATGAATATGCCCATGTCTGTATTAATATCTACTAAAATTTTGTATGCCACTCTTCCAAAACATCAAAGGTGACGGGAACATTATTTATGAACTGCTTTTAATTTGTCCTCATTTATCAACATATATTTTATCAGTATTTACATCATGTTATTTGGTAATGACATGTTTATATAAACTGGTTTGACTTTGCAACTGCACTCATTAGTGTATAAATATAGTGTATAAAAGTATTGGAAAACATAGATGCATTAAGAAGCTGTGCCTTTGCCCTGCAGCTCCCTTCTTGTATTTCAAGCGCTCAATAACTTTCAAACCATGTAAGTAAATGTGTTCAGCTGCCATCTGGTAAACGACTTTGGAAATTAGTTGGAGGTTAATTCTCTGCTTCATTGGTCCCCAAAAGTAGCCAAACTATAATAGATTTTGATTGCTTTTTAAAGTACTTTGCCCTGCTGAATATTAAAGGGGCACTTTAATACTGGCCTTGGATTTTACAGTTATTGAATATATCAATGAAAAATAATTAACAAAATTTAATGTTTCTGTGCTTAATCAACCTTTCCATGGCACAAAGAATTTTTATGGCAACATAGAATCCATTGCTTTTTCAAGTTCTTAAAGAAACGATGTGGACAGACAGGGCAATATTTGCACCAAACAACATGTTCTGAATAATTAATTTAATGAGTTACAATTTTTTGACATGTATTTTCTTAACACCTTTCTGAAAGTTCAGTATTCCAGCTATTTAATAGTTGTACTTAATTTGTCATAGCAGCAGTGGAGATTAAAATGTAGCAGTAAAGTAATTTATTGGTTACTCCCAAGGGTTAGCAATACGAGATGCCTGTATTAAATAATCACTCAAGCAGAGGCCACATGGATATAGGGAGGTAATGAGCCCAAAACTCATTGTTTGAAAATGTACACAGGCTTTATTATTGTTTTTTGTTTTTTTTCTTTTTAATAAAAAAGCAAAATTGTTTCTTTAATTTGTGCTATTATATTTATTTATTCTGTTTATTACTCTCAAATGATGCCAAATGTTTTGTTAACATTGTTGACTATTCAACTTTTGTCTCAACACTCAATAGGGAACGCGGAATTGTCTTAAATTGGCTGGCATTAAATATACTCTTTCAAATCAATAATTTCACAAAAGTGTTTGTGTAAGAGATTATTCCAAAAATAGTGATGCCCTTTGAAGAAATTGAGCAGAATGAAATGCAGCACGCTGAGATGCCAATTGTCTTTGTTTCAAGGAAGAAATGTTCCATAAACAGAGGTATAAATGCAATTTTCTAGGAAACCCTCATAATTGAATTTTCTATTACTACCTACACTGTAGATACCTGAGGGTTAATACAGTTACATATGTGTGCATATATGTTTATATTCTATAAATTTGCATACATTTTAACATGTATATCTGTTCAAGACTGATTTCAAATTCAGATCAGAACTATCTGAAAATTACCATTTAAGACGTTGCCAGAAGCTGAACTTGAAATGTTCTCACAATGGCAATACCAAACTTCCAGAATTTCAAGATGAAAATATACTTTAATTTATCTGCTCATATTCCATGCAATGTTCCAGTCCTACTCCACTAGGTCATGTGGTCAACGTGCCACATGGGCTCCCATGGTTCAGTGATTGACTTCATTTGAAGCCATATATACACTGTGTGCAGAATTATTAGGCAAATCAGTATTTTGATCACATGATACTTTTTATACATGTTGTCCTACTCCAAGCTGTATAGGCTTGAGAGCCAACTACCAATTAAGTAAATCAGGTGATGTGCATCTGTGTAATGAGGAGGGGTGTGGTGTAATGACATCAACACCCTATATAAGGTGTGCTTATTAGGCAACTTCCTTTCCTTTGGGAAAATGGGTCAGACAAGAGATTTGACAGGCTCTGAAAAGTCCAAAATCATGAGAAGTCTTGCAGAGGGATGGAGCAGTCTTGAAATTACCAAACTTTTGAAGTGTGATCACTAACACTGAACAATAAAGCGTTTCATGGCAAATAGCCAACAGGGTCGCAAGAAGCGTGTTGGGCAAAAAAGGCGTAAAATAACTGCCCATAAATTGAGGATAATCAAGCGTGAAGCTGCCAAGATGCCATTTGCCCCCAGTTTGGCCATATTTCAGAGCTGCAACATTACTGGAGTATCAAAAAGCACAAGGTGTGCCATACTCAGGGACATGGCCAAGGTAAGCAAGGCTGAAAAATGACCACCTTTGAACAAGAAACATAAGACAAAACATCAAGACTGGGCCAAGAAATATCTTAAGATTGATTTTTTAAAGGTTTTATGGACTGATGAAATGAGAGTGACTCTTGATGGGCCAGATGGATGGGCCAGAGGCTGGATCAGTAAAGGGCAGAGAGCTCCACTCTGACTCAGACGCCAGCAAGATGGAGGTGGGGTACTGGTATGGGCTGGTATCAGATGAACTTGTGGGACCTTTTCGGGTTGAGGATGGAGTGAAGCTCAACTCCCAGTCCTACTGCCAGTTTCTGGAAGACAACTTCTTCAAGCAGTGGTACAGGAAGAAGTCGGTATCGTTCAAGAAAAACATGATTTTTATGCAGGACAATGCTCCATCACATGCATCCAACTACTCCACAGCGTGGCTGGCCAGTAAAGGTCTAAAAGATGAAAAAATAATGACATGGCCACCTTGTTCACCTGATCTGAACCCTATAGAAAACCTGTAGTCCCTCATAAAATGTAAGATCTACAAGGAGGGAAAACAGTACACCTCTTGGAACAGTGTCTGGGACTGTGGTGGCTGCTGCATGCAATGTTGATTGTAAACAGATCAAGCAACTGACAGAATCTATGGATGGTAGGCTGTTGAGTGTCATCATAAAGAAAGGTGGCTCTATTGATCACTAACTTTTTGGATTATGTTTTTGCATGTCAGAAATGTTAATTTCTAAATTTTGTGCAGTTATATTGGTTTACCTGGTGAAAATAAACAAGTGAAATGAAAATATATTTGGTTTTTATTACGTTGCCTAATAATTCTGCACAGTAATAGTTACCTGCACAAACAGATATCCTTCTAAGATAGCCAAATCTAAAAAAAATCCTCTCCAACTTTTGGGTTGATTGAGAACATAGTTGTTGATCAATAATAAAAAAAATCCTCTAAAATACAACTTGCCTAATAATTCTGCACACAGTGTTTAGTCTGGCTGCTAAAAAAGTCTCTTTCATTTACAAAAACATTTCTGTGATCAACATTACTCTGCTAATTGTGACGTGATGGTCACTAATCACTCATACCCACTATGAAAGCTCACTCAGGAGATCCTGCTGCCAGTTTGTTTGAAATGTGTAATGTACAGTTTATTCTGCTTCCTTCCCATATTTCTCCATCACAGTCCAATCTACATTTCTAAAGCCTGCTTTACACACTTCAATAAATCCTTCAATCCGTCGTCGGGGTCAAGTTGTAAGTGACGCACATCCGGCATCGTTCGTGACGTGTTTGCGTGTGAAACCTACATGCGATCGATATTGAAAGAAAATACGGTGATCGCATACACGTCGTTTATTCCTCATACATTGGACGTTTGGTAGTACGAAACTAGTCAATTGTAACGTGTGACATCCCTCATACGATTTTGGTGTCTGATGCTATGTGCGCAGGTGTGCGCTCTGCACCGCAGCTTAAAAAAGGTCTGCTTCAGAGCGCAGCTGAAAAGCTGCGTTCTGAAGCGCCTCACAATGTCTGTCATTCACTAATCTCTGTCAGTCCGTCACTATCTCTGTCCCTCTCTCTCTGTCCATGTCAGTCTATCCCCCTCTCTCATATACTCACCGATCCCCGATCCCCGGCTCTGCACGGCATTCACACTGCTCCGGCGGCTTTTACTGTTTTGAAAAAGCCGGCCGCCCATTAAACAATCTCGTATTCCCTGCTTACCCCGCCCACCGGCGCCTATGATTGGTTACAGTGAGACACGCCCCCACACTGAGTGACAGGTGTCACACTGCACCCAATCACAGCAGCCGATGGGCGTGTCTATACTGTGTAGTGAAATAAATAAATAAATAATTAAAAAAAACGGCGTGCGGTTCCCCCCAATTTTAAAACCAGCCAGATAAAGCCATACGGCTGAAGGCTGGTATTCTCAGGATGGGGAGCTCCACGTTATGGGGAGCCCCCCAGCCTAACAATATCAGCCAACAGCCGCCCAGAATTGCCGCATACATTATATTCGACAGTTCTGGGACAGTACCCGGCTCTTCCCGATTTGCCCTGGTGCGTTGGCAAATCGGGGTAATAAGGAGTTATTGGCAGCCCATAGCTGCCAATAAGTCCTAGATTAATCATGTCAGGCGTCTATGAGACACCTTCCATGATTAATCTGTAAGTGACAGTAAAAAAAACACACACACCCGAAAAAAATCCTTTATTAGAAATAAAAAACACAAACAAATTCCCTCATTACCAATTTATTAACCCCGACAAACCCTCCATGTCCGGCGTACTCCACAGTCCTCCAGCGTCGCGTCCAGCTCTGCTGCATGGAGGTGACAGGAGCAGCAGAAGACACCGCCGCTCCGGTCACCTCCACGCAGGTAATGAAGACAGCCGTGCGATCAGCTGATCTGTCACTGAGGTTACCCGCTGTCACTGGATCCAGCGGTGGATGCAGCGGT
The DNA here is from genome assembly GCF_048569485.1 of Anomaloglossus baeobatrachus. Lineage (NCBI taxonomy): Eukaryota > Metazoa > Chordata > Amphibia > Anura > Aromobatidae > Anomaloglossus > Anomaloglossus baeobatrachus. Next base: position 333,567,975 of record NC_134356.1, on the reverse strand, counting down.
GGCCGCGGGTAACCTCAGTGACAGCTCAGCTGATCGCGCTACTCACCTCCGCTCCGGTCAGCTCCAGTCAGCAACTGAGGTGAGTAGCGCGATCAGCTGAGCTGTCACTGAGGTTACCCGCGGCCACCGCTGCATCCACCGCTGGATCCAGTGACAGCGGGTAACCTCAGTGACAGATCAGCTGATCGCACGGCTGTCTTCATTACCTGCGTGGAGGTGACCGGAGCGGCGGTGTCTTCTGCTGCTCCTGTCACCTCCATGCAGCAGAGCTGGACGCGACGCTGGAGGACTGTGGAGTACGCCGGACATGGAGGGTTTGTCGGGGTTAATAAATTGGTAATGAGGGAATTTGTTTGTGTTTTTTATTTCTAATAAAGGATTTTTTTCGGGTGTGTGTGTTTTTTTACTGTAACTTACAGATTAATCATGGAAGGTGTCTCATAGACGCCTGACATGATTAATCTAGGACTTATTGGCAGCTATGGGCTGCCAATAACTCCTTATTACCCCGATTTGCCAACGCACCAGGGCAAATCGGGAAGAGCCGGGTACTGTCCCAGAACTGTCGCATATAATGTATGCGGCAATTCTGGGCGGCTGTTGGCTGATATTGTTAGGCTGGGGGGCTCCCCATAACGTGGAGCTCCCCATCCTGAGAATACCAGCCTTCAGCCGTATGGCTTTATCTGGCTGGTTTTAAAATTGGGGGGGACCGCACGCCGTTTTTTTCAATTATTTATTTATTTCACTACACAGTATAGACACGCCCACCGGCTGCTGTGATTGGGTGCAGTGTGACACCTGTCACTCAGCGTGGGGGCGTGTCTCACTGTAACCAATCATAGGCGCCGGTGGGCGGGGTAAGCAGGGAATACGAGATTGTTTAATGGGCGGCCGGCTTTTTCAAAACAGTAAAAGCCGCCGGAACAGTGTGAATGCCGTGCAGCGCCGGGGATCGGGGATCGGTGAGTATATGAGAGAGGGCTGCTCAATTCAGTTACTCAGGGGATTAGCGGTCACCGGTGAGTCCTTCACTGGTGACCGCTAATCAGGGCGCGACACAGACAGAGCCGCAGCATGACCATGAAGTCGGGTGAAGTTCACCCGAGTTCATTCTGACAGTGCGGCTCTGTCTGTGTCTGCTGTCATCTGCCATTCACCGCTGCTACATGGCTGTCTGTGTCTGCTGTCAGCGGCCATGTAGCAGAGCTGAATGGCAGATGACATAGTAAAAACGCATCCCTACACATTACACACGCTTGGCAAGTCAATAAATAAAAAAAAAAAAGGGTGCCCAATGCATACGTCACAGAGCACATGATCTAAAGGATCGCACACAAAATTGATCAATTTAACATAGGCTACTAACGCACGTGTGACAGCAAATGAACGACCTACGTGCAATCTCATTCAATCGCATATGCGACCTGGGCGTGTCACATCGCATACGAGATCGCATACCTAATTGTAAGGTGTAAAGCTGGCTTTACTTAACCAGACCAGCATCATTGGATCCTAAAGCTGTCACTCCAAGATATTAGCCACTGATGCACCTTCCAGTGTTCCTACAAATCTGTCCTAGCACATGGCAATCATTAAGAACTCACTAAAAAGCTAGTGACCCTGTTCTTCAACATACTATTTAAAATACAAGTACGTTTAAACCCATATTATATGTGACAGATTATTACTATGTAGTTCCTGAAACAGAATGACCAAGGGTGGACCTGATTTCTTACCTTTTGTGTTATTACAATGTAGGAGGTGACCAGATTGCCCCAATTCCTACAGTGTTTATACCTTTAGCGTCTGATGTGTTTTATATTGTGTGCATGTTAATAGTCGTGTTTTATAAAATGTCTAAGGGCGGCTTTGCACACTACGACATCGCAGGTGCGATGTCGGTGGGGTCAAATCGAAAGTGACGCACATCCGGCGTCACTTGCGATGTCGTAGTGTGTAAATCCTAGATGATACGATGAACGAGCGCAAAAGCGTCGTTATCGTATCATCGCTGCAGCCTCCGACATTTCCATAATGCCGGTGCAGCGACAGGTGCGATGTTGTTCCTCGCTCCTGCGGCAGCACACATCGCTGTGTGTGAAGCCGCAGGAGCGAGGAACTTCACCTTACCTGCCGCTGGCTGCAATGAGAAGGACGGAGGTGGGCGGGATGTTTACATCCTACTCATCTCCGCCCCTCCACTTCAATTGGCCGCCTGCCGTGTGATGTCGCTGTGACGCCGCACGACCCGCCCCCTTAGGAAGGAGACGGGTCGCCGGCCAGAGGGACGTCGCACGGCAGGTTTGAGCGTGTGAAACTGCCGTAGTGATAATAATCGCTACGGCAGCTTTCACTAGATATTGCACGTGCGACGGGGGGCGGGACTATTGCTGCAGCATTGGTAACACATTGTTACCGATGTCGCAGCGTGCAAAGCCCGCCAAAGTGTTGCTGCTGCTGGAGAATACAGGCTGGCACTGTAGCAGAGCCAGAGCAGTGCAGCTATCAATGCCATCTAGCAGCCAAGAGTTTAAAGTATTTTATTAAAGATTGTGTTTTATTATAATATGTATTTTATAGTAATGTAAAGTATAATCCATTATGTGGGATTAATGTATGAACCATGTAATGTAGAGCATAAGAATGTTAGCTAGATAAGGATTAGAGTAAGTGAAGATTTTAGCATGTACAGTTGGCAGGTACTTCCTGGTTGCCAAGGAAATGGAGAGCCAGGTGGAATAAGTGACAGAGAGCCAGAGGGTTAGCTGGTAAGACAGGCCAGAGAGAAGATAGTTCTGCAGAGAGTTTCCAGGTGTGTGGATGGTGCTTGATAACTTGGGCCCATCTGTGAACCCAAAGATATCCTCCATGTGTCCGGAGTAGAGTTGAGCGTGATTCGCGGTTCGAGGTTCTCCAGTTCGCGGCTCGAGTGATTTTGGGGGCTGTTCTAGATCGAACTAGAACTCGAGCTTTTTGCTAAAGCTCGATAGTTCTAGATACGTTCGAGAACGGTTCTAGCAGCAAAAAGACCAGCTAATTACTAGCTGGCTTTCCGCTGTAATAGTGTAAGTCACTCTGTGACTCACACTATTATGAAATTTCAGTGTATAGTGTGCGGGAACAGCGCATTCAGATTACTGCTGTTTGGATAAAGGCGATCGCCTTTTTTTTTTTTTTTTCCTTGTCTTCCTTCCCTAAGCGCGCGCGTGTAGTGGGGCGGGCCAGCATGTCAGCCAATCCCAGACACACACACAGCTAAGTGGACTTTTAGCCAGAGAAGCAATGGCATGTGTGATAGGATGTCCATGTCACATGTCCCTGCATTATAAAAATGGACATTTTCCTCCAGCACGCCATTATCTGCCTTCTGCGTCTTGGTGTCAGTCACCGCTGGCCTAGCTCCTGTCTGCGATACTGCTGTGTACGCTCTATACACAGCGCTATACAGAATAGGGATAGAAGTTTCTTTCAGCCCTTGTAAGGGCTAATACCGGCAAGGGTCAGAGCCATAGGTGACAGTCAGGGCCGTGAAAACAGATTTTAACAGCTACACAAGATGACAGCGTCTGTGTAGCTAAGGTCAGGGATTTCCTCGCTGCATTTCCCCATTAGGAGAGATAGAAAGGGAGGCTTCCTTTCCTCTACCCAGACCCACAACCCTGCCACTGTACCCTCCTGCACACTCAAACTCATTGTTACTAAGCCATTATACTAGCAAACACTGAGGAAACTAAGTGGCATCCTAAACGTGGCTGTTGGACTTCTGTATTGTCCCACTACTGCAAAGATATTTGCAGCACGTCTGCCTGCATTGCACACTCAAACTCATTGTTACTAAGCCATTATACTAGCAAACACTGAGGAAACTTAGTGGCATCCTAAAAGTGGCTGTTGGACTTCTGTATTGTCCCACTAGTGCAAAGATATTTGCAGCACGTCTGCCTGCATTGCACACTCAAACTCATTTGTTACTAAGCCATTATACTAGCAAACACTGAGGAAACTTAGTGGCATCCTAAAAGTGGCTGTTGGACTTCTGTATTGTCCCACTAATGCAAAGATATTTGCAGCACGTCTGCCTGCATTGCACACTCAAACTCATTGTTACTAAGCCATTATACTAGCAAACACTGAGTGAACTTAGTGGCATCCTAAACATGGCTGTTGGACTTCATTAATGTCCCACTAGTGCAAAGATATTTGCAGCATGTCTGCCTGCATTGCACACTCAAACTCATTGTTACTAAGCCATTATACTAGCAAACTATGCTGCCAGTTTAAGGGCCGTAGTTGCATTGTCAGGGATAATTATTGTTGTTTATTCTGCTGTTAATAAAGCTAGACCACCGCTGAAATCTACACCACCTCTCAATTTTTACTACCACATTTTAAGTGCACACTCTTGTCGCAATCAAAATGAGTGGCAAAATGACAGATGCTGGTGGAAAGGGGAAGAGGCGTGTTGGAAAAGGAAAAAAAGGGTTTGTCCGTGGGGAAGGTGTCAAAGCTCCATTAAGATCTGCTGAAGATAGACCATCTTCCAGCAAAAGTAAGATGTCTACTACTTACCAAGGACAATCCGATGTGCTCCCTTTTTACGGACACGAACAACTGGAACAAAGGTTGATGATGGCCAAAAAAGGAAAATGCTTGAAAGGATCTCAAGTGGTCCAACAAGTGCCCTCTCTGCCACCTCAACTACCGCATCCAAAAAACACCAGTCCTCTGAGTTGTCAGCCCAATTACACTAGCATTCTCCCAGCTCTGAAGTCTCCATCCGTCCTGCACAGAATGGTGGAACTGAGATGGCTGAGTCTGCAGAGCTGTTCAGTCACACTATAGCCTGGGAATCAGAAGTCTGCTCCCAAGCTACAGTGAGTACAGACCAGGAAATGGTCTGCAGTGATGCCCAGAACCTTTGTGACTCTAATTCAGGCCATGAGGACCAAGTTTCTGAGCATAATGTTGACCCTTTTTCACAAACTGTAACACCTGTGGTTATAGACAATGAGGAACATACTGATGACGATGAGACGCAGATACCAGATTGGGATGATAACTTAAATATTCGGTCAGGGCAAGAAGAGGCTCGGTCTGAGGGTGAGGGGAGTGCAAAGACAACAATTGATGAGGAAGTTCTAGATCCCACCTACTGTCAACCCACAGTCAGGCACTCGAGGAGGTCAACAGAGGCGGTGGAGGAGGATGCAACCGACGACGAAGTTACCTTGCGCCTTGCTGGACAGAGTCGGAGCACTGGTAGCACGTCTACAACTGCATCCTCAGCCACCACTCTGCCTCTGAGCACTAGTCGGGGGGGCTCAGCAGGTCGCATGCCCTCTAAGACTTGCCTAGCCTGGTCCTTTTTTGACATAGCAAAAGATCACCCAAATTATGTGATCTGTAAAATTTGTCGTGATTCTGTTAGTAGAGGGCAAAACCTCAGCAGTTTGACAACTTCTTCCACGAATCATCACATGAATAAATATCATATGTCCCAGTGGGAAGCTCACCGTGCTGCAATGCGGCCTAGCGGAGCGAACCATCCACCGCCTGCCTCTTCCAGTGCATCCGCGCGCTCTTCATCTTCTAGGACTGTGGGGACAGCTGTCACACCTGGTTTTCCACGCACAACTTCCACCACTGTAACCGCAACAGGCAGTTTGCTTGGTAGGTCATCAGTTGGTTTGGAAGGGGAAAAAAGTACGTGTGTACAGCTCTCTCAGACATTGATAGCACCAACGTTGGATGAAGGCAACATCATGTCTACGCCTGCACTTTCCTCACAAACCTGCATTTTTCCAGGGACACCCTACTCAACACCGTCTACACACAGCAGCCAGATCTCTGTCCCTCAGATGTGGACAAATAAAAGGCCATTTCCTGCGACCCATGACAAAGCTAAGAGGTTGACTTTATCCCTCTGTAAGCTCTTGGCTACCGAAATGCTGCCTTTCCGCCTGGTGGACACACAGGATTTTAGAGACCTTATATCTGTCGCTGTGCCCCAGTACCAGATGCCCAGTTGCCACTACTTCTCTAAGAAAGGTGTGCCCGCGCTACAACAGCATGTCGCACACAACATCACCGCTTCCTTGAGAAACTCTGTGTGTCAACAGGTGCATTTCACCACCGATACTTGGACCAGTAAGCATGGACAGGGACGTTACATGTCGCTGACTGGGCACAGAGTAACTATGGTGATAGATGGTGAAGGGTCTGCTGCACAAGTCTTGCCGTCCCCACGACTTGTGTGTCAATCCTCTGTCTGTTCAAGTTCCGCCACTGCTTCTGCCTCCTCCAACTCATCTGGGTCCTCCACCTCCGCTCCAAGCCTGCCTGGTCAGGCCACCAGCGTTCTCACTGCGCAGAAGGAATCACGCACCCCTCATTACTATGCTGGCAGCAGAGCGCAACGGCATCAGGCGGTCTTTAGCTTGACATGTCTTGGAAATAGGAGTCACATAGTGGCTGAGTTGTGGGCAGCTCTGGAGACTGAGTTTAATAAATGGTTGTCTCCACTCAACCTGCAGCCTGGTAAGGCCGTGTGCGACAATGCTGCAAACCTGGATGCGGCCCTTCGCCTGGGCAAGGTGACACACGTGCCTTGTATGGCTCACGTGTTGAACATTGTTGTCCAGCAATTTTTAACACAGTATCCCTGCCTAGATGGCCTTCTGACCAGGGCACGAAAACTGTCTGCTCACTGAAATGCGATGTGCCGACACGCTGGAATTCGACTCTCCACATGTTACAGCGACTGTGGCAGCACCGCCGAGCCCTGGTGCAATACGTCATGACGTATAGCCTGGGCCAACGAGATGCAGAGGTGGGGCAGATCACCCTGATGGAGTGGTCTCAGATCAAGGACCTATGCACCCTTCTGCACAGTTTCGACATGGCGACGAATATGTTTAGCGCTGACAATGCCATTATCAGCATGACATTTCCAGTCATTTACATGCTGGAGCACACCCTAAACACTATTCGGAGTCAGGGGGTGGACAACAGGAAGGGGAGGAACTACAGGAGGATTCATATGCACAAGACACAACAACATCACCAAGGTCCAGACGTTCATCATCACTAACGCGGCAGGCATGGGACCATGGGAGACAGGGATCAACAAGGGCGCATGGTATCAGGCGAAATGTTGAGGAAGGTGCAGGAGAACATGAAGAAATGGAGGACGAACTGTCCATGGACATGGAAGACTCAGCGGATGAGGGAGACCTTGGTCAAATTTCAGTTGAAAGAGGTTGGGGGGAGATGTCAGAGGAAGAAAGAACAGTTAGCACCTCTATGCCACAAACACAGCGTGGACTTGGTCCGCATGGCTGCGCAAGACACATGAGCGCCTTCTTGCTGCACTACCTCCAACATGACCCTCGTATTGTCAAAATTAGAAGTGATGATGACTACTGGCTTGCCACACTATTAGATCCCCGGTACAAGTCCAAATTTTGTGACATAATTCCAGCCATAGAAAGGGATGCACGTATGCAGGAGTATCAGCAGAAGCTGTTACTCGATCTTAGCTCAGCTTTTTCACCAAACAACCGTGCAGGTGCAGGGAGTGAATCTCCCAGTTGTAACTTGACAAACATGGGACGGTCTCGTCATCTTCAACAGTCTACCCGTACCAGTAGCACTGTATCTGGTGCTGGTAACAGCAATTTTATTGAATCTTTTCATAATCTTTTTAGACCGTCCTTTGCAAGGCCACCAGAGACAACAAGTCTGACACATAGTCAACGGCTGGAGAGGATGATACAGGAGTATCTCCAAATGAACATCGATGCCATGACTTTTCAAATGGAGCCTTGCTCATTTTGGGCTTCAAATCTTGAAAAATGGCCAGAGTTCTCAACTTACGCCTTGGAGATTTTGTCGTGTCCAGCTGCCAGCGTTGTCTCTGAACATGTCTTCAGTGCTGCTGGGTGTGTGCTGACAGATAAGCGCACGCGTCTGTCCAGTGACAATGTAGACAGACTAACGTTCATCAAAATGAACAAGTCATGGATCCACAAGGAATTTACTACCCCTGTGTCATCCTGGGGAAAGTAAATGCTTGTGGATTTGGAATGTGCTTGATGCAAATCAAAACATCCTGTTTGCAACTAGGGCACAAGTGCTGACACTGATGGGGTGTCTGTGTGGCCCAATTTTTGGAAAAAAAGGGAGACTCCGCTTGGAGTAACCCTTGCTTGCTGTGTTTTTTAAAAGGAGCCAAGATGAACAAGTCATGGTTCAGCAAAGACTTTGCAACCTACCCCGGTGCAATCCTGAGGACGGAAAAGGATGGCGTATTTTTGAATGTGCTTGATGCAAATCTAGCTGTGAAGTGTACAACTGGGGCACAAGTGCTGCCACTGAATGGGTGGGTGTGTGTGGGGCCCAATTTTTGGAAAAAAGGGAGACTCCGCTTGAAGTAAGCCTTGCTTGCTGTGGTTTTTAAAAGGAGCCAAGATGAACAGAGCTGGGATCAGGAAAGACTTCGCTACCTACCCCCGTGTCCTCCTGGGGACAGTTAAGTATGGCGTATTTTTGAATGTGCTTGATACAAATCTAGCTGTGAAGTGTACAACTGGGGCACAAGTGCTGCCACTGAAGGGGTGGGTGTGTGTGTGTGTGGCCCAATTTTTGGAAAAAAGGGAGAACTCCGCTTGGAGTCACCTTGTGGTGTTTTACATGATTTTAGAAGGGCGTGCCATGCCTATATCTGTGTCTCCTCCTCTTTTTCCTTGTTCAGCTCTTTTGTTTTCGCATCAGTATATGTCCTTTTCACTTTCCCATGTGTTTGTGTTGTGTTGTGAGTTGTTTGTCACCTTTTGGACACCTTTGATAGTGTTTTCTAGGTGTTTTATGTGTTTGTGATTGCCTGCCATTGTTTCCTATGCGGTTCGAGTTCGGTTCGTCGAACGTTCGCCGAACTGAACTCGAACGAGACCTCCGTTTGACGAACCGAACTCGAGCTGAACCGCGGCTGGTTCGCTCATCTCTAGTCCGGAGCCTACGGCTCACCTTGGGACAGACTTAATGTAGCCATCCAAGGCAGCATTTGGACATGGGTAACTGCAGAGACAAGAACAGGATTAAGTAGAGGCTTAGGCTCGGCAGCTTGAAGGCTAATTCCCAGGGCGCGGGCAAGGCAAGAAGAAGTACTCCTGGGAACAGCAGCAGGAGAATGGAATAGGAATGGTTATGTATGTCAAGCAGGTTGAAGAACAAATAAACCATTCCATTTATTTTTGTAAAGAGACTTTCTGTGTGATGTGTTGCCAAGCCATGTCTACGACAGTGACTGGCTGTAGGAAAGTGGATGCTCCCCAGAAGACTAAAGTAGGTGTCACACCCCCCATTTGGGGTGGATCACAAACACAGATTCAGTCTGGGGAAGTAGAGCGGAGCCCTGTTGGCCCAGCATTTGTTTCCCCCTATACGTGGTGCTGCAAGCAGGGTCATTACTAGCACAATCTGTCAGACAGACTGTGTGGAAGACGTTTGAGAAGAAAACGTTATGCAACGTGGAAACAAAAGTGGCAAAACATGGACGGGAGCCAAGCGTGATGAATGCCCATCGTAGGCTAATCCAAAGAAACTGAGTGCAAAACACTATCTGGTGTGCTCGGAAGCTGGGGTGGAGCACGCCCCTTGTAAGCATACCAGGGGGGTGAAGAAAAAACTGCAAAGCTCTGTCCTGCATGTACAGAGGTGTGAGTGGAAGCTGGGGATTAAGAAATACCCCTTAATCAGTGGATAGTGCACATGAAAAAGAGTCCACCCTTCCCTTGACACCCTTCAAATTTTACCCCTGTCCCCCGAAAAGTGGGAACTAGAGAGCCCTTCTGAGTGTTCCATATGTGTGGAATATATAGGCCCTGAAGAAACGGGAGGAAGAACCAGAAAAGGCCTCACCTTGGAGTGTCCAGAAAGGGGAGGCTCCCCCAACAGTGTTGATCAGCGCCACTAAGAATGCAAATGTTCAAAGGAGCCGATTGGACCATGGCAGAGGCCGAAGCAATAGAGGAGAAAGGTGGGGATGTGTCAGCCAATCAAGAGAATCCCAACCAGAGGGCCTACATACAGCAGCTACTGAATGATTTGGCACCCCAGGGCCTTGCAGAGGTGGAAGAAGAGTGGGTCCAGGAACCAAGGCAGTCACCCATGGTCTGGTACCAGCAGTTGGCCTCTGTGGGAGAGGTGGCCTCCTACAACTCCTGGCAGGGATGTGGATTCATCTTCGAGGATGGAACACAGGACTGGGTTCTCATCAAGGTGGCCACAGTGGAGCACGGCCATATGTTCTGGAACAGTAATCCCTTTGCGGCGGGACTTGGGGTGGCGTTCCTGAAAGTGGAGAGTCCCCAGGGCACCTATGCGGCCTATATTCTGTGAGCTAAATTCAGGTTCAAAGGCAAGACTTACTGGTTTCATTGTACAGAGGATGATCACTAGAAGTCTGGCGGTCTAGAAGTTCCAGGCCCCTGTTGCACTGAACTGTTCCGCTTTCCATGGGGATTGGTCGGGAGACTTGGCCTCTAGAGATGCCCCCGAGCGGCCAAAGGTAATGATGTTTGTTTGTCCCCCACCCTATTTTTGTTGCACATGTTGTGCTCCCTTTTGTTGGCATGCTGAGTGGCCAAGCAAATGCCCAACTCATTTACCCCTGTCCCGTGGACACTGCTCCTTCCTCCATTGACGTTGCCCTTGGCCTGAGGATAATGCCCCTTTGTCCAAACACTTTGTCCTCTTTTCCCCAAGGACTTTTTTTCCATGGAACTTTATCCCTGGTGCTTTCAATCAGTGTTGTTTACCCTGTACTGGCATCCGCAGACAGCGAAGGAGGTAGAAGAAACTAGTGAACTGTGTGGAGTGGGTCTGGGACTGTCATGCACTTCTGTCAGAAATGGGCTGCATGCTGTTTCCAGTGAATAAGAGATTGTTGCCTACGGGCAGCCTGCTTGCAAACATGTGAATCCTCGTTCAGTACCGAGATGGAGGAAATGGACTCTGGGCTATGGCCATTCAGACTGTAAAGTAAATAAGTGCATGTTGTTTAGTCCTGGCCAAGGAGGGCCTGATTTAAAAAGGGAGGCATGTAGGAGGTGGCCAGATTGCCACACTCCTATGTTGTGTATATATATAGTGTCCGATGTGTTTAATATTGTGTGCATCTTAAAAATTGTGTTTTATAAAATGTCTGTTCAAGTGTTGCTGCTGCTGGAGAATACAGGCTGGCAGTGTAGCAGAGCCGGAGCAGTGAAGAGATCAATGCCATCCCAGCGGCCGAGAGTTTAAGGCTATGTGCCCACGGGGACATTGTCCTGCGGATATATCCACAAGACATTCCGCAGGTGCTCCCAGAAATCCGCAACAGAACTTTCTCTGTTTCAATGCTGCGGATGCACAGCGGAATGTCGTGCGGATATGGTGCGGGCATTCTGCATTGAGGATACAGTACCATGGCTTCGGCACTGCATCCTCAATGCAGAACAAGTGCTGCAGTGATCGGGGGGCTCATACTTACCTCCATCATGCAGCACCTCGCTTTCCGGTGGCCGGGTCACTGTCAGGCAGCGTCTGGTTCACTGTGCTGGAGGTGGGCGGGCCTGAACTAGCTCCGGCTGTCACATGACCGGAGATTGTGCAGGCCCCGCCCACCTCTTCCTTCCTGTACCTGGCTGAATCCACCGCGCTGCTGTACACCGGACGGAGAAGTGACTCGGGTCTCTATCAAGGCAGGTAAGTATATGGGACCCTGCGGAGAAATCCGCAACAATAATTGACATGCTGCAGACTTTTCCGCACGAAAATCTGCACGATTTCCGCTGCGGAAAAATCCACAGCGTGGGCACAGCATTTCCCAAATGCCATAAAAATGGCTGGGGAGTAGCTGTGCTGCAGATTTCTGGAAAATCCGCGGCTTTTCCGTGAGAAATCCGCGGCAAAATCCGCGCATTTTCCGCAGCGTGGGCACATAGCCTAAAGAGGACCAAATGGCAGGATTTTGCTATATGAGATTAATGCAGTGCCATACAGGCGCTAAGAGGCTGAATCCAGGCATACCTGTTATAGAAAAATCTGATGACTGGTTGATTAAATATTTTTAGTCAAAGTTGTAGAAAAGCACTGCACATTAATTGATGTGTGCAACATAGACGGGTCTTTGTGGGTGGGGTCCTTGCCTTTATTCTTCTTCCCCTGGCATCCTCTGGCATGCCCCTTTTTCTTTATTTGAATATCGCGCCATGCCGTCAATGCTTTTGTGGGCAGTGTGTAGCTCAGGTATTTATTAAAATGACGCCGGAGTCTGTGCAAGCACGTACTGCAATCTCCATCACCATTTTATTGACCCCACTGCGGTGAAGACTATGAGAAGCATTGGCACATGGGCAAATTTTATTATTCTTTTTACATCTGTTCATGCGCCAGTGGTTCTCGTATTCTTCACTGCAGTGTGTTAAATAAAATGGCACTGGAGACCAAGGTAAGCACATGAACCAGTGGAATATAGATTTATTTCTTGGTTAAATAAACAGCCCCGCACCAAGTTACCGTGTCTATCACATGGCAGTCACATGATTTGGCAGGCGCGTCATAGTGAGGGTGTAACGGGGTGCCAGGGGTGCCTCGGGGGTTGTAGTCGTGGCCCCTTTTTCTATCAGGCTAACCCCCGGCTCCGCCGTCACTATTGGGACAGGAGATTGCTTGGTGGGGCAGAGTGTGGTGGTACAGAAAACGCTGTCAGATGTATAAAGACTTTGCAGACGAAGATCAGTTGAATCAGAAGGCATGTTTATTGCACACATCTTCACAACAGTGGCAACAATCTAATAGCGTCGTTTCACAACTTCTGCTGGGGGGGGAAACCTCTTCTTGTCGTCTCCTCTAGTGGGGATGTGCCAGGCTACTCTACTTCACCTGGGCTCCCACTCTGGCTACCGCAGACTTGACCCACCCAACTCTGTTTCACCACAGAGGACACTTTCTCTTTCCCTTTTCTTCGTTAGCTGTTCACCTAGCTCCCACACCCTGCCCCCGCTGCTCCTTCTCTCCTGTCCCGGACTCGACTGACTCAAACTTTTCCTCTACAACACTTTCTCTCCCTCCCCCTTCTGCTGCCGGCTCCTCCTTTCTCCTGCACTGTTTCTATGGGGACAGCCGTCCCACCCGGCCTCTGGGGGAAAACCCACTGACACAGTAAAAACACAGTTTATCAATAACATTAACATTAACAGCTTTTTCTACCCCAGCGTGGGGTATCTTCAGGGGGAAAACTGCACCTCCTTGTAAGGGGTCCGTCCACCCCTTACATTCCTCCCCTCTTTTTGCCTTAGCCTCCCGGCAAGGCTCGCACCTGTAAAACACAATCTTAGCAGCAAGGCAAACTTTTGAATAACACTTTAAAACCTTCATGAGAAAGAAACAACCACTGAACGCCCAAGTTCTGCGCCCGGAGTCCCTCCAAGGGAGCTCCCGGTCTTGGTAGGCAATTTGCCCGGAGGCCTTCAACAGGCGCTCCCGGTCTTTGCTGGTCTTCTGCCCGGAGGCTTTCACAGCACTCCCGGTCTTTGCAGGCAGGGAGCACAGATAATAAAAGTCTCCGTCAACAACACAGAGGGAGTCCTGGCACAGTCCGGCATCAGGCTCCTTCCGGGCTCGGTAACTTAAAAATGGTTACAAACTATAACTCTTCACCGGTTCTTTCAACAATGCCGGGACTTAACACGATCATGTCCACCACCTCCGGTCGCTACAATTCACACAGGGTGGTAAGCGCGCTGCCATTCAGCCCGCTGGGCCCTCACGTAGTCGGAGAGGGAATGGCCTGGCAAGCGGCGCAGTCTCCGGAACGGTTCGTAGTTGACTGGTGGTTCTGGTGCCTCTGTCTCCGGTTTTGCCTCCTCAACCCCCGACGGGGGTGACGGGGTCGCCGAACGGGACGGCTGGGGACTACCAACGACGACCACCGGGTGCGTAATCATACTCTGGTGGATTGCTAACACCGCCGGTGTCCCCTTTTCTGGGTCAGCTGTCAGTCCTGTGATGACTTCTGGCGACACCACCAGCGTGTTTCTCGGCCAGCAAGTCTCAGCCAGCACCGGTCTCTGTTGGGTACGTCTCCGGTATTGACACTCTTCCCACTCAATCTCTTGTTGCCACTGTGCGGCTTCTTGCGCAGTGGGCATCCGGGTCACTCCTACGGCAAATAGGCCCCGGCATCCCACTTCTCTCTGGAATTTCACTTTTTCTCCCGGGTACAAGGTATGCAAACGTTGGGGCAAGCCCTCAGTGTCCAGGTTAACCCGGTTGTAGAAAAAATGGTCCTCGGTCTCTTCATCTTCTATGAACCCATAGCCATCCGCCTGATTGAATTTGACCACGGTGCCAACGGTGCACTGCCGATCAAACTCGTCGCTGAGGGGACCGGCCATCATCTCACGGGCCACGGTCTCGGCCAGTAACCTTTCTTGCACTGGATCGGTTTCAGGCGGTGGGCACTGTCGCCGGGTCAGGGGCATCGGCTTTACCGGCTCCCAGAAGAATCCCCACTCATCTTCTTCTAACTCCGGGGTAGGTTGCCCTCCCGGGGCCGGAACTTCTGTGGGGGCTGGGGTACCCACCTTGTCTGATGTAACCACCTCCGGACTCTGGAGAGGTGCTCCCAGGGCTTCGGTTCCCAGCTGTAGCTGCGTCTTGTAGGTGGCCCGGACTCAGTCGAGGTTTCACCGGTCGCGGCATCCCAGGAAGTGACCCACGTTACTTTTGCGGGCCGCTCCGGACCTCCTGGCACAGCCGGTAGTTTAATGGTAAGTACTTCCTCGGTCGCAGTCTGCTTCGGGCGTCCTCTCCCCAGGCTGGTTGCTACCAGCGCGCCCACTGCAGCTCGCTGTTTTGTCTGGGTCTCCATCTCGCTCGGAGTCAGTCTCTGAGTTGGCGTTTCTTGCAGCCCTTCCTGTAATGGAGCCGGGGACAGTGGAGATGCTGGAGAAGGTGGAGGCGGGCCTTCTTTTCCCGCTCTTGTATACTCTCCACCCCCAGTCCCACACATCAAATCGACCCAGCACAGGCGATACCTCTTTTTTTCCGTAACGCCGCCATCTTCACATGTCTTCAGCAACATCTTGGGGCCAGCATCTCCCCTCTTTGGGCGGCGCACTCTGTACTTCTTTTTCTTCGCCGGCCAGCTCAGGGTTCTTCGCTTGGCGCCAATTCTTTGCGCGCTCATTGTATTCGTGAAGACGGCGGCCATCTTATCGCCGTCTTGTGCCTGGTCCAACGCCTTAGGCACCACTTGGTCTCCATCTTCTTGGATCGGGACCCCCTGCAGATAATCCGGATCCTGCCGACTATGCCACATGTAACGGGGTGCCAGGGGTGCCTCGGGGGTTGTAGTCGTGGCCCCTTTTTCTATCAGGCTAACCCCCGGCTCCGCCGTCACTATTGGGACAGGAGATTGCTTGGTGGGGCAGAGTGTGGTGGTACAGAAAACGCTGTCAGATGTATAAAGACTTTGCAGACCAAGATCAGTTGAATCAGAAGGCATGTTTATTGCACACATCTTCACAACAGTGGCAACAATCTAATAGCGTCGTTTCACAACTTCTGCTGGGGGGGGGGAAACCTCTTCTTGTCGTCTCCTCTAGTTGGGATGTGCCCGGCTACTCTACTTCACCTGGGATCCCACTCCGGCTACCGCAGACTTGACCCACCCAACTCTGTTTCACCACAGAGGACACTTTCTCTTTCCCTTTTCTTCGTTAGCTGTTCACCTAGCTCCCACACCCTGCCCCCGCTGCTCCTTCTCTCCTGTCCCGGACTCGACTGACTCAAACTCAAACTTTTCCTCTACAACACTTTCTCTCCCTCCCCCTTCTGCTGCCGGCTCCTCCTTTCTCCTGCACTGTTTCTATGGGGACAGCCGTCCCACCCGGCCTCTGGGGGAAAACCCACTGACACAGTAAAAACACAGTTTATCAATAACATTAACATTAACATTAACAGCTTTATCTACCCCAGCGTGGGGTATCTTCAGGGGGAAAACTGCACCTCCTTGTAAGGGGTCCGTCCACCCCTTACATTGGTACCAGACAAAATGAACCCGCCTACAACATCGCGTTATATGCCGGTCACATGGCAGCTGAATGGCATAGGGGTGCACAATAGAGTGGGCTCGTTCCACCAAAGAAAACGCCCACAGCACACAGGTACAAGTATTGCTTCCAGGCACGCCCACATTACACGTAACATGACGATCATACTAAATGGCGGCGTGTCATTGAGGGTGCATATCCTAGGGGAAAATACACTCCCACTGCTCCACTGGAAATGAAATATCAGATATATCAATGCCACATAATAAACTTAATGAATGGATCACATCCTCAACCATAGCACAACTCTAATAGCCACAATACATACACAATCCAGGTGAACTTTTTGTCTATGTCAGTCCATTTTTAACCAGGCTTACAATTAGCTCTATGGTTGATAGCCCTATGAAGTTTTGAGGTCCAGTGTTTTTCCTCCCCTGATGATCCAAAATGTTGAAATGCATTGGGAGATACATGGGTGAGATTCAGGATCAGTCACAATGAGGCCAGTTTTGGACTACCCTTGTAAGGGCAGGAGCTTTTGGGATTTGGAGGGCCAGATTAATCCCATGCAGGGACAGTGGCTCATGCTCCAATACCACCTTCAAAACTGGATTATGCAAGACTGACTTTTGCCTGACAGATAGAATGTTCTCACCCATGTTGCTCTATCTTTGACTTGAGGTGTTTATGGCATGTTAGGGATCATATGAAGCCACTTGGACCTTTGTCTAGATGTGTTGCTTTTCTATCATTGGTCTCACACTCCTTATAATAATAGTGAGCTCTTGTATTTTTGTACCCCACTCTTTTCTTTTAGTGGAGGATTAATGTATATACTCCCTTAGAGTAGTTGGGAAGTTGTTTGACCACCTTTTCACGCTTTGATGTCTGTGGTTTTTCACCTAGGTTCAGGGATCCATTTTCACATATTTTACATGACATAGCTTTTCAAGGTATTCTATTAAAAATTATATTTTAGTCTTCACAGTGGTGCTTTTTCTATACATCTGAAGTGACAGCGCACGGGCAAAGAATATGAGTGGCCGCTGTGAGCTTCAGTCAGAGTTTGAGCCTTGTGATGAGTGGGGACATCACTCTGGTTATTTGCAGTCTCAGCTGGAGGTTCCCACGGTTCTCCACCTGTGATCGCAGTTATCCTGACCTCAGGTAACCTCATTATTAATGTAGGACTTAGTGGCAGCTGTGAGCTGTTGTTAAACCCTTATTACCCTGATTGGCACCTTGAGAAAATTAAAAAATTGGGGCTAAGCAATATTCATGTGGGAAAAATTTAAATGTTGATTGTTTTAATTCCTGAGAAGCACCTAAAGGGTAAATAAATTTCTTGAATGTTGTGCTAAGCAGTTTTTAAATTGGTGTCACTTTCTGGTATTTTCCGTCACATAAGCCCTTCAAATTTACTTTAAATATGATGTGGCCTCTAAAAAATCAATTCTGTTCATTTTGTTAGAAAAATGAGAAATTATTCAAAAACTTTAAATCCTTCTAACTTCCTAGCTAAAAATTAGTTTAAAAAATGGTGCTTATGTAAAGAAGACATGTGGTTAATGTTAAGCAGGAGGTAGAGGAAAGCTGGACACTGCTAACAATGTGGGTCACCATCCATGGAGTGCTGCAAATGAAAGTCCGCCAGATGGACTATAATACAAGCAAAAAAAATCGGCTGATTTTTCTTCCTTGCGTGTGGTTAATGTTATTTATTAACAATTTTGTGTGATATAAATGTCTGGTTTAAGGGCATAAAAAGTTATATTTTGAAAATTGCTAAATGTTTACATTTTTTTGTCAATGTTTTATTTTCATAAATTACCATTAACATAAAGTTTAATGTGTCACAAAAAAAATCTCAGAATCACTGGGATATATTGAAGTGTTCCAGAGTTATTACTACATAAAATGATGCTGGAATGGAATAAGAAATATGTCACTCTGCTTGGGATTGAGGTATGTTGCTTGAGTAAGGGTCTAATCCATATAAAAATAATCTCTGCACTGATAATTGTAATAGTGGAAAAATATTTAATAGCAATCAAAAAAATATATTTGACGTTTCGGTCACATACAGCTGACCTTCATCAGAATAAAAAACTGCAAAAATAAACAGAATAGGAAAAATTTAATACAAATATAGGCAAAATAAAAGAAAAATGTAACGGTGATAATGGTAACATATCAAACAAAGTGTAGTGGATAAAGGAACAAGTCTACAATATATTAACATAGGATAGAAATATCAATGGCTCACTGATTGGATTTATTGACCTTCATACTCCGGCAAAACTACTTTGTCTTCGATTGGACCACCTACAGGCAGATGTCTGGCACCGCGAATGGGCGTGCTATTCACTAACGGGCTATTCTTTCACTAACCTTTTTATGGGTTGGTGGGAGAAGACGAACGTGTACACCTTGTCGTGGTATCGGGACTATGTCTGTGGGTGGTTCCGTTATATCGATGACATTTTGTTTTTGTGGACAGGACCGCAGGATCTTTGTATGGATTTTGTTGCAGCCTTGAATCAAAATAACTTAAATGTCAAACTCACCTCCAAAATTTCACCAGATTATATGGATTTTCTGGATTTGAAATTAACATTGAAGGGACAAAAGATTGAGACCAATATCTATTGTAGGTGTACATCTACTAACAGTCTCTTACACTATAGTAGCTCACAATCCAAACATCTCAAGGATGGGATACTGGTGGGCCAGTTCCTTTGTATTAAGAGAAACTGCAGTACACAGTCTGATTTTCTCGTGCAAGCACAGGATTTGTCTGAACGATTCATGAGGACCTTCTATTCACTGGGTTTCACAAGAAGTAATTTCTGCATATTTTTGTTGTCTCCATTAAAAATGTGATTTTCTCTATTACACAGTTTGTAAACTTTGAAAAAAATGGTTAGGTGTCCCCTTTAAGGTTAATATTATGTATATGGTGGCATTTATGGAGCTGTCATATATTCGTGCTGCATTCCTGTTTGTTCCTTTGCCTTCTCATTCCTGGGTTGTTTTGCTTATAGCTATTCCATTACAATGGTATTTGATATATGTAATGTTATTAATGTTATTGCAGAAGTCTTTATATATTATTGCCCACACATTATGGACCACTCCATGCATGCATTGGAGTTTTATCAATGGGTTAATACTGGTATGAAACTGATGAATGTGAACATTACACTTACAGCATCTGTACTAATGCATCCATGGTGATGCTGGACGCTCTGTTACCTTTATCCCTGCCCATCGCACTCCTGTGGAGTTGCGGGGGTGGGGCTTGACGTCACTCTGGTCACATGACCGGTGCCTTCCACTGTGGAATGCACGCTGATAGTATGGTTCCTGCACAGCATGGACGCTCCCTGGGATCATGCTTTTTCCGTTTGCCATGTGAGTACTTGATTTTCGACATCTGTTGATAATCATTCGTTCACCCTCTCACGTATTTAAATGCCTGGGTTCTGGTCTTTCATCCATACACCCCTGATGAAGCCACAGATGATGGCTTAACGCGTGGGGCAGGTGCACCCACATAACCTTTTTTACTGACCTTACACTGGGTACTGTATTTGGGCTTTTCTTACTCTGTACCATATTGCATTTGGCTTCATTTATTGTCAGATTGCTGTTTAACTCATTTATATGCCTATAATATTACTCATTTATGAGCCTGTCAATATGATTATTATCTATGTTTGAGGTTTTTTTGTGGTGTGTGTGCATCTCTGTATATGGGGGGGACCCTTTTCCCTTCCATTTTTTATGTGCTTTTAACATTTTCTGCGTTATTAAAAACATTTTTCACTTTGTGCATACAACTTGGGTTGTCTGTATCCTCTTTTTCAGTCTAGATTTCCAGTATAAGATTATTGTAGCTGTGCCCATTAATCCCATATTTCTGGTTTTCTGCTTTGCTACTTTTGGGTGGGAGCACGCTTTTGTTATCCTTACTATTTTATGGTGGTGCCATCCTATGTTGGTTTATTTATATATGCCACTCCCACAGTGACCTTGAATTTCAGACTTAAGAAAACGGACTTGGGCCTAACTAATCTTCGCATATTTTTGCATGTTTCCATCTTGGTGCAAGATAATTCCCACAATATGCAGATTTAATTGAAGCCTTAAGCCGCTTTGCATGCAGCAACATCGCTAACGAGATATTGTTGGGGTCACGGAATTTGTGATGCACATCTGGCCTCATTAGCGACGTTGTTACGTGTGACACTTATCAGCGACCACTAACGATCCGAAAAATGCAAAAAAATTGGCGGTTGTTGACACGTTGTTCGTTTCCCAAAAACCGTTGCTCGTTTGGTACGCAGGTTGTTCGTCGTTCCTCAGGCAGCACACATCGCTACGTGTGACACCCCAGGAACGACGAAAAACAGCGTACCTGCGTCCTCCGGCAACGAAGTGGCAGTGACGTTCATGCGGCTGTTCTCCTTCCCTCCGTTTCTATTGGTGGCCTGCTGTGTGACATCGCTGTAACACCGCACGAACCTCCCAATTAAAAAAAAAAGGTTGTTCACTGGCCACAGCAACGTCGTTAGGAAGGTAAGTTCGTGTGACGCCTACCAGCGATATTGTTCGCCACGGGCAGCGATTTGCCCATGACGCACAAACAACGGGGGCGGGTGAGATCGCTAGCGACATCGCTAGCAATGTCGCAGCGTGTAAAGTGGCTTTTAGAGTGGTACAACTGTTTGTATCATGAGCCTTGCTGCTCTTCTACACACAATATGTGCACAATCCTATTGAAAAATATCTCTTTTTCACTTCCATGTATTTATTTGTATTAGCATCAACTATACTTTATACTTTAATAGAATACATTCACTGAAAGCTCTGATAAATTGAATTTTAGGTTAGCCAGATAAGTAAGCCAGGTAAGTTACAATAAATAATGCTACATTACTGATAGCAATTCAAGTGTCCTAGTTTCTGACTTCAACTGATTTCCACTCTATCATACAATGGAGGATACTGCCAGTCACCCAAGGCACAGCTCTAGGTTGTGTTCACAATACCTATAACCTATTAAATGCTGATAAATAGGCTCTTTGCACATTTGGGTTATATGTCTTAACTCGTATTTCTTTTGTAGGAGAGTGATAAAAAATACATATATAAATAATTTTGCTCATATTCTATATTTTTAAACAATAGAATGGGTTGCTTAGTAACAAGTTAGGTTTTTGTATTAAATAAAATTATATTAAATAAATTAATATAATATTCATAAACTTGCTAAAGGTGGTTGGAGAACTGATACAGAATTCACTTTATAGCCGGTGTCTGTAACTCTCACATAAACATATTATTAGTTACATGGTTTTCTATTTATGAGGGTCAAAAGTAATGAATAGTGTTAATG